>NC_092095.1:79974450-79989563 GCF_045679555.1 Salvelinus alpinus | reverse complement strand
AAGGGAATCACCTACCTGGTGTCCCAGGTCTAAACCAGTCCCTGATTAGAGGGGAATCACCCACCTGGTGTCCCAGGTCTAAATCAGTCCCTGATTAGAGGGGAACAAATGAAAAAACGCAGTGGATCTGGCTTCAAGGTCCAGAGTTGAGTTTGACGGGTATAGACTGCAATTTCTGGGGAGTTGGATTTGAGAGAAGTTTTACCTGATTTTTTGGACTGGAGAGTCGAAATAGATTTAAAAATATATATAAAAAGTTGAAAATGTTAATGAAAAACCAATATCCCCATGTCTGTCCTGTCTGAGGTTGAAAGGCACAGGTTTTCTTCCAGGTGCTGTCTATGGTCCTGAACTGTGATGTCGTTTGGCTGTCTTTGAAACGCAAAGCAGAGTAGCGATGCATTTTCTACCATTTGGCTTTCCGTAGTCATGTGGTTTTGAAGGCGGTGCTTTTTTGTCGGAGGAGGGTTTTTTTTGTTGTAGTTTCTCGCCGAAACTCTTGAACAAAACAATGGCAAACAACTTTCAAAACGTGACTCTTTCTCTAACTTTACCCATATCATGCCAGATCTGCCTTGGAAAGGTAATTCAGTTTATATTTTGTTGTGTATTTCGTTTTGGAACAACGTGTTTAGCCAATGCAACCATTTACGTAGACAGAAATGCTAGCTAAGCTAGTTAGCTGTTGATTAGCCAACTTCGATAACGTTAGCTTCCTTGCCTAGTAAATATTCGTTTAGCAAGTGATGTACATTTTGAACCTTGTAACGATTAGCTACTCATATTTGCCCGTGAATGGCTAGTTAGCTACACATTTGTTGACTAATTACATCGACCAATTCTTGTTTGCAGCTGCAGATCATGTCATGTGTTGTTAGCTTAGTTAGCTAGCATCTTGGTTACAATTTAGTAGGAAGGCTTTGCAATGACAAATATTAGCTATAGTTGAACTATTCTTGATTCATCTCACAATAGCTCAGTGCCTACAATGCACGGATAGTTGTATTGCAATCGATCATTAAAATAACGATTCTTTCTTTTTATTAACATTGCTATCGGCAGGTCCGCCATCCCGTCATCTGTGCCAATAACCACGTGTTCTGTTCTTGCTGCATGGACATTTGGTTGAAGAAGGCTAGTCAATGTCCTTCATGCCGAGTTCCCATCACCTCAGAGAACCCGTGCAGAGAAATTATAGGTACGAGTAATGGCCTAACAGCTACTGCATAATATGTCAACCAGGTTATCTCTACATAATGTCAACCAGGTTATCTGCATAATATGTCAACCGGGTTATCTCTGCATAATATGTCAACCTGGTTATCTCTGCATAATATGTCAACCGGGTTATCTCTGCATATGTCAACCGGGTTATCGCTGCAAAATATGTCAACCAGGCTATCTCTACATAATGTCAACCAGGTTATCTCTGCATAATATGTCAACCAGGTTATCTCTGCATAATATGTCGACCGGGTTATCTCTGCATAATATGTCAACCTGGTTATCTCTGCATAATATGTCAACCGGGTTATCGCTGCATAATATGTCAACCGGGTTATCTCTGCATAATATGTCATCCAGGTTATCTCTGCATAATATGTCATCCAGGTTATCTCTGCATAATATGTCAACCGGGTTATCTCTGCATAATATGTCATCCAGGTTATCTCTGCATAATATGTCATCCAGGTTATCTCTGCATAATATGTCAACCGGGTTATCTCTGCATAATATGTCAACCGGGTTATCTCTGCATAATATGTCAACCGGGTTATCTCTGCATAATATGTCATCCAGGTTATCTTTGCATAATATGTCATCCAGGTTATCTCTGCATAATACGTCATCCAGGTTATCTCTGCATAATATGTCAACGAGTTCCAATTCTTTGTTCGTGAATTGATTCCCTACGGTGGTCCTTTTTTATGTTCTTTTAGGAGGGACAAATGAGAGCGAGTCCAGCGAGAGCTATTCTGTGAAGAAACACCTCCGAAAGACCAGGGGAGAGCTTCTGTTGAGAGAATATGAAGTAAGATAAATATGCTGCCCGTTTATACTGTCGTCCGTTTAATACTGTCGTCTGTTTGTTTGTACTGTCTGTTTGTACTGTCGTCTGTCTGTTTGTACTGTCGTCTGTTTGTACTGTCGTCTGTTTGTTTGTACTGTCTGTTTGTACTGTCGTCTGTCTGTTTGTACTGTCGTCTGTTTGTACTGTCGTCTGTTTGTTTGTACTGTCTGTTTGTACTGTCGTCTGTCTGTTTGTACTGTCTGTTTGTACTGTCGTCTGTCTGTTTGTACTGTCGTCTGTTTGTACTGTCGTCTGTTTGTTTGTACTGTCTGTTTGTACTGTCGTCTGTCTGTTTGTACTGTCTGTTTGTACTGTCGTCTGTCTGTTTGTACTGTCGTCTGTCTGTTTGTACTGTCGTCTGTCTCCTTTACCTGTTTCCCCCTCTAGCAGTTTGGCGTTCGGAAAGTATTCAGACCCCTTGACTTTTTCCACATTTTGTTACGTTACAGACTTATTCTAAAATGGTTTAAATTGATGTTTCCCTCATCAATCTACATATAATACCCCATAATGACATCACAATACCCCATAATGACAAAGCGAAAACAGGTTTTTTAGAAATGTTTGCAAATTTATCAACAAAAAAATAACCTTATTTACATAAGTTTTCAGACCCTATGAGACTCAACATTGAGCTCATGTTCATCCTGTTTCCATTGATCATCCTTGAGATGTTTCTACAACTTGATTGGAGTCCACCTGTGGTAAATTCAATAAGATTGGACATGATTTGGAAAAGCACACACCTGTCTATATAAGGTCCCACAGTTCACAGTGCATGTTAGAGCAAAAACCAAGCCATGAGATCGAAGGAATTGTCCGTAGCACTCGGAGACAGGATTGTGTCCAGGCACACATCTGGGGAAGGGTACCAAGCACTGCTCATCACCTGGCCAATACCATCCCTACGGTGAAGCATGGTGGTGGCAGCATCATGCTGTGGGGATGTTTTTCAGCAGCAGGGACTGGGTGACTAGTCAGGATTGAGGGAGAGATGAACGGGACAAAGTACAGAGAGATCCTTGATGAAAACCTGCTCCATAGTGCTCAGGTCCTTAGACTGGGGGCGAAGGTTCACCTTCCAACAGGACAACGACCCTAAGCACACAGCAAAGACAATGCAGGAGTGGCTTCGGGACAAGTCTCTAAATGTCCTTGAGTGGCCCAGCCGGAGCCCGGACTTGACCCCGATCGGACATCTCTGGAGAGACCTGAAAATAGCTGTGCAGCGGCGCTCCCCACCCATCCTGACAGAGCTTGAGAGGATTTGCAGAGAAGAATGGGAGAAACTCCCCAAATACAGGTGTGCAAAGCTTGTAGCGTCATACTCAAGAAGGCTGTAATCACTGCCAAAGGTACTGAGTAAAGGGTCTGAATACTTGTGTAAATGTGATGTTTCAAGTCGTTGTTTTTTAATACATTTACAAACATTTCTAAAAACGTTGTTTTGTCGTTATGGGATATTGTGATGTCATTATGGGGTATTGTGATGTCATTATGGGGTATTGTGATGTCAGTATGGGGTATTGTGATGTCAGTATGGGGTATTGTGATGTACATAGTCCATCTGTAAACTACCCACCCAATTTACCTACCTCACCCCCCATACTGCTTTTATTTATTTACTTTTCTGCTCTTTTGCACACCAGTATCTCTTCTTGCACATGATCATCTGATGATTTATCACTCCAGTGTTAATCTGCTAAATTGTAATTATTCGATTTATTGCCTACCTCATGCCTTTTGCACACATTGTATATAGATTCTCTTTTTTTTCTACCATGTTATTGACTTGTTTATTGTTTACTCCATGTGTAACTCTGTGTTGTCTGTTCACACTGCTATGCTTTATCTTGGCCAGGTCGCAGTTGCAAATGAGAACTTGTTCTCAACTAGCCTACCTGGTTAAATAAAGGTGAAATAAAAAAATTAATAAAAAAAATGTCAGTATGGGGTATTGTGTGTAGATTGATGAGGTAAAATAACTATTTAATCTATTATAGAATAAGGCTGTAACGTAACAAGATGTGGAGAAAGACAAGGGGCCACAGTACTTTCTGAAAGCACCTTGTAGCCTACATCAGGGTTTCTCTTTTTGGGGCTGGGGCCCCCTTTTGTGATAAAACATTCATCTGGGGCCCCCTTTTGTGATGAAACATTCATCTGGGGCCCCCTTTTTAAACTCAAGTGAGATAAAAAATAGCATACAAGGAGTTTTACTATGACTTTGGCGTTGTATGACTGGACGAACCAAGGCTCGAGCCCTGATTCGTCCGTTAACATTTTAATGGCCCACCTCTTGGCAATGGAGAGAGAATTTTCTAGCTAATATCCTGCAATTCAACACATTTCATCATGGGGCAGAGAGATTTAGTTGTTGAAGCTTTAATGCTAATATCCTGCAATTCAACACATTTCATCATGGGGCAGAGAGATTTTGTTGTTGAAGCTTTAATTCTAATATCCTGCAATTCAACACATTTTGCCATTACACTTATTCCACGTATACTTTGGACAAAATTAATTTAAATATGTTAGTTATATTTACAAATTCTGAATAATTCAGTGGCCCCAAGTTTGAGAACCCCTAGCCTACGTCAGAGATCCTCTTATTACATCAGAGATCCTCTTATTACATCAGAGATCCTCTTATTACATCAGAGATCCTCTTATTACATCAGAGATCCTCTTATTACATCAGAGATCCTCTTATTACATCAGAGATCCTCTTATTACATCAGAGATCCTCTTATTACATCAGAGATCCTCTTATTACATCAGAGATCCTCTCGTTACATCACAGAGATCCTCTTATTACATCAGAGATCCTCTTATTACATCAGAGAGATCCTCTCGTTACGTCACAGAGATCCTCTCGTTACGTCACAGAGATCCTCTCGTTACGTCACAGAGATCCTCTCGTTACGTCACAGAGATCCTCTCGTTACGTCGCAGAGATCCTCTCGTTACGTCGCAGAGATCCTCTCGTTACGTCGCAGAGATCCTCTCGTTACGTCGCAGAGATCCTCTCGTTACGTCGCAGAGATCCTCTCGTTACGTCGCAGAGATCCTCTCGTTACGTCGCAGAGATCCTCTCGTTACGTCGCAGAGATCCTCTCGTTACGTCGCAGAGATCCTCTGAATCACTATGTGACTTCTATATGTAATTCTATGGTGGGACATCTTGTCTTTTTTATCATTCAGGATGAAATGGAAGGTCTCCTCAAAGAGAACGAAGAGCTGAGGAACAAGAACCAGAGCCTGGAGTCCCAGCTGAAGACGGTACTAGATCCCTGTACTATAACAGCCAGCCAGAGAGAAGACCTGGACCCCGGTGTTGTGGAGGAGTGGAGCAACAAGCTGAGAGCAGCTACAGATGGCTACAGCCGGATCAAACTGGACGTGGAGAAACTGAAAGAGGTATTTAACGAATAGGATCCGTCGACGGAGGAAGCTAATCGCACCTAACTCGTTACGATGAATCCTTTTTATGTTCCTTGTACGCGGTGCGCACTGCACCAAAAAACAACGGAAACCATCATTGGAATGTGTGTCAATTAAATCAACGTAATTGGGGTCGTTTAAAGTGTCAATTAGACACAGGAAGTAACAGTTTCGTCACTGTGGTATCATCAGATCAATGTCACATACACACATACAAAGATGACAATACACAAAGTAACTGACAAATAATGTCTGAAATTTGTGCGGTTCCAGAATGTAATAGAATATATATACACTGCTCAAAAAAATAAAGGGAACACTTAAACAACACAATGTAACTCCAAGTCAATCACACGTCTGTGAAATCATTCAGATCTAGGATGTGTTATTTTAGTGTTCCCTTTATTTTTTTGAGCAGTGTATATGCAGTTCCAGAATGTAATAGAATATATTTATATGAAATAATAAGTTGTGTTTTTCTCTGCTCAAGGCTAACAAGACGTTGCGGTGTCAGACTATTGACCTGGTTCAGGAGAACGTGAGGTTGAAAGCCGAGGTCGCCAGTAGATCTCCTCAGAAGTACGTACTAGTCTTTATGTTTTACTGTTGTGTGTATTATGGAATGTTCCGGAGTGGTTTCAACTGGGATGGTAATGGACGACTGGGTGGAATGTTCTGGAGTGGTTTCAACTGGGATGGGAATGGACGACTGGGTGGAATGTTCTGGAGTGGTTTCAACTGGGATGGTAATGGACGACTTGGGTAGAATGTTCTGGAGTGGTAATGGACGACTGGGTGGAATGTTCTGGAGTGGTTTCAACTGGGATGGTAATGGACGACTGGGTGGAATGTTCTGGAGTGGTTTCGACTGGGATGGTAATGGACGACTGTGTGGAATGTTCTGGAGTGGTTTCAACTGGGATGGTAATGGACGACTGGGTGGAATGTTCTGGAGTGGTTTCGACTGGGATGGTAATGGGCGACTGGGTAGAATGTTCTGGAGTGGTTTCGACTGGGATGGTAATGGACGACTGGGTAGAATGTTCTGGAGTGGTTTCAACTGGGATGGTAATGGACGACTGGGTGGAATGTTCTGGAGTGGTTTCAACTGGGATGGTAATGGACGACTGGGTAGAATGTTCTGGAGTGGTTTCAACTGGGATGGTAATGGACGACTGGGTGGAATGTTCTGGAGTGGTTTCAACTGGGATGGTAATGGACGACTGGGTGGAATGTTCTGGAGTGGTTTCGACTGGGATGGTAATGGGCGACTGGGTAGAATGTTCTGGAGTGGTTTCGACTGGGATGGTAATGGACGACTGGGTAGAATGTTCTGGAGTGGTTTCAACTGGGATGGTAATGGACGACTGGGTGGAATGTTCTGGAGTGGTTTCAACTGGGATGGTAATGGACGACTGGGTAGAATGTTCTGGAGTGGTTTCAACTGGGATGGTAATGGACGACTGGGTGGAATGTTCTGGTTTAAAAAAAAGCGATGACTAATCTACTTATTTTTATTCAGGTTCTCAAAATAAATTTGTTTTTGGTCAAAGATTTAAAATATTTGATCCGGAATCCATTTTGTATGTGTCTGTCTACGGATACAGGTTCTACGTATTTCTGACTGTTTATCAGTGGTGAGATGAACTAATATCCATCCTGGAATCACATTGATGTGATCAACTATTTGCGCTCCCTGTTGCCTCAATGCACCGTGCCTCCCTTTTGGTGTTCTTCATGGTAACATTCTGTACCTCAGGACCTCTGTTGAAAATAAGTGTTTCAACTAATACGTTCCAGTGTTAGTATCTGGGGTCAAATGCACATAGAACATATAGTTTTGATTTATATGTATTGTTTTTACCCCCCCCCCCAAAAAAAAATATATCTTTATATGCTCTCAAATTCAATTCTAACTCTCATCTTTCTGCTGTGAACCGCCCCTCAGGTTTGGCCGGTACACGGTAGCGGCGTTGGAAGCTAAGATTCATCAGTACGAACGAGATGTGGACCACCTGAAGAAAGCTCTGGAACGCAGTGACCAGTACATAGAAGAACTGGAGGCCCGGGGTGGAGGGGGAGCGGAGGGGCTCCCGAGAAACCCCAGAGAGCCACCCCAGGGCCACACAGATGCCCGTCCAGAGAGCACCTCCTCTGGGGAGGGTGAAGCCGCGACCAGGGTCCACTACCAGAGGATCGGTGGCATGACGAGGAGTCTGAGTGACATGGAGAAGGCCTCCATCTGCGCCAGTCTGGAGGGAGAATCCAAGACGCTGTCCGCCCACCACAACTACCTCCTGGCAACCTCTAACGCCATGGAGCTCAACGCCGCCGGCTCTGAGACGTTCCGGGACCACCGGAGAGGTTTCGGTGTGACGCTCGCTGGACACAAAGACTCGATAGAAACCGATAGTATCGACGCCGTCGTTCCCTCTGACCTCTTCCTGTTCTCCACTCCCTCCTCTGCCTTCCGCTCCCTCAGTCTGAAGAGTCCCAGTGTCGGCGAAGACAAGAAGCTTGGCTATAAGGCTGTGACTCATCTAAGGAGACTCAGTTTTGAGGACAGTATAACATCCAGCAGTAGCAGTAGTGCCTCCACTGTAGCAACTAAACGGTCCAGTCTCACTACGCGGTTATCCAACAGTGTGTCTTCCAGTAACGTAGCCAAGTCAGGACTCTCCGTCGCCACCGAGCCGTTCTGGGCTGCAGCCTGGCAGAGCCACAAGGCTTCTGATATAACCTCTGTGACCTCCGTGACGTCGCCCAATCACAATGGAGTGGAGGAGGAGGAGCAGCTCGACACGTCTTCGGGGTCGGGGCACAGCGAGAGAAACCAAACCGCGGGAGGAGCCACCACGTCCCAGAATCTGACAGAGGACGAGACGGACCCCATGTCCAGCGAAGCGTCCATGGACGCTGCCTACCTGGATAAGATCTCCGAGCTGGACTCTATGATGCTGGAGGGGCCAGAGAGCTGCAGCTCGGCGGGGTCACACCTGTCCTCGGGGTCACACCTGTCCCTGGCTTCCTCCCTGACTTCTGCCGACACACCGGACTTGACCCTTGACCTTAGACTGGATGTGACCCTGGTACCTGAGGTGGAGGGCTGCTCTGAACTCTTCCTGGATCCTGACTCTGAGCAGGAGCGACGTGGACAGACCGAGGCTGGGGGTTTCGACTTGGCGTGCAGGATAAAGGGAACCTCTTCCACTCCGGTGACAGTGTCCGAGACTCAGGCAGCTTCTCTAGCGCCCGTATCCACGACGACGGGAACCGGGTCTGGATCCTCCTCTGGGAGAGACGCTGGCAGCGGCGACCACAGTTTTCTAGACTCTACGGGGCCCGCTAGAGAACAGGGACACGTCTCTGACCCCTCTCAGACTGACGAACTGTCCTTCGACCTGCTGTTTGACCCCTTAACAGAGACCCAGACGGGACCGGGAAGGGCGTCGGCCTGGGAGGCCTCAGCCAACCACCACCACCACGAGGACCATGACATCTCTCCTGGCTGCTGCTCAGCAGATAGACCTGGAGGAGACGCTGTGAGAGAGAAGAGCACGGTGACTCCTAGTCAGGCGACCAAACGGAAGTCTCACAGTCCTTTTAACATCGGCAGTCCTTCCAAACATTCTAAGTTTATGTGATTTGTGACGGAGTTAACATGCCCCCACCCCCCCCCTGCGCCCACGTCACTGTAAACTAGCCCGGGCGCCAGTCTGTTTCTGATCTCTAGCCAGCTCTTTATGGAACTGTGTGATGCGATGCCCTGGCAGAATCTGGGACCCAGGCTCTCTTCTTTACTGTGTGTCATGTTATTCTCTATATAGTGCACTACTTTAGACCGGAGTCCTACTGGGCCCTGGTCAACAGTAGTTCATTATGTGAGGAATATAAGGGTACCATTTGGCATAATGATTGCAGTCTTGTGCTAACTAATGCTAACCGCTTCTTTCAAAACTGTTGCTAATGCTAACCGCTTCTTTCAAAACTGTTGCTAATGGTAACTGCTTCTTTCAAGCTGTTGCTAATGCTAACCGCTTCTTTCAAGCTGTTGCTAATGCTAACTGCTTCTTTCAAACTGTTGCTAATGCTAACGGCTTCTTTCAAACTGTTGCTAATGCTAACTGCTTCATTCAAACTGTTGCTAATGCTAACTGCTTCATTCAAGCTGTTGCTAATGCTAACCGCTTCTTTCAAACTGTTGCTAATGCTAACCGCTTTCAAACTGTTGCTAATGCGTATGTGTGTATGTGTGTAATGGCATCAAATTATTCCTGAAAATAAAACTGTTATTTTCAGTAACTTTTGTGTGGCATTTGTAGACCAATTATTGCAACAAACAAAACTTAATTTGATGGTGTTATAAAAAAAATACTCGCTGTTTTGAGAATCAGTGTCACCAATGTACCAATTATACACTGTTGGAACTATCCATGTTATCTAGCTACACTACCGTTCAAAAGTTTGGGGTCTCTTTGAAATGTCCTTTTTTTTTGTCCATTAACTAAAAGGAACATCAAATTGATCAGAAATAGTGTAGACATTGTTAATGTTGTAAATGACTATTGTAGCTGGAAACGGCAGATTTTTTTTATAGAATATCTACAGAGGCCCATTATCAGCAACCATCCCTCCTGTGTTCCAATGGTATGTTGTGTTTGCTAATCTAAGTTGATCAGTTTAAAAGGCTAATTGATCATTAGAAAACCCTTTTGCAATTATGTTAGCATGACTGAAAACTGTTGTTCTGATTTAAAGAAGCAATAAAACTGAAATTCTTTAGACTAGTTGAGTATCTGGAGCATCAGCATTTGTGGGTTCGATTACTGGTTTAAAATGGCCAGAAACAACGAACTTTCTTCTGAAACTCATCAGTCTATTCTTGTTCTGAGAAATTAAGGTTATTCCATGTGAGAAATTGCCAAGAAACTGAAGATCTCGTTCAACGCTGTGTACTACTCGCTTCACAGAACAGTACAAACTGTCTCTAACCAGAATAGAAAGAGAAGTGGGAGGCCCCGGTGCACAACTGAGCAAGAGGACAAGTACATTAGTGTCTAGTTTGAGAAACAGACGCCTCACAAGTCCTCAACTGGCAGCTTCATTAAATAGTACCCGCAAAACACCAGTTTCAACGTCAACAGTGAAGAGGCGACTCCGGGATGCTGGCCTTCTAGGCAGAGTTCCTCTCTCCAGTCGCCTCTTCACTGTTGACGTTATCTAGCTAATACTCATCATATCCCACGTATCCCCTAAAACTCATCCTGTCTGTATCCCCTAAAACTCATCCTGTCTGTATCCCCTAAAACTCATCCTGTCTGTCTGTATCCCCTAAAGCTCATCGTGTCTGTCTGTATCCCCTAAAGCTCATCGTGTCTGTCTGTATCTCCTGAAGCTCATCCTGTCTGTCCCCTAAAGCTCATCCTGTCTGTCTGTATCTCCTGAAGCTCATCCTGTCTGTCTGTATCCCCTAAAGCTCATCCTGTCTCTGTATCTCCTGAAGCTCATCCTGTCTGTCTGTATCCCCTAAAGCTCATCCTGTCTGTCTGTATCCCCTAAAGCTCATCCTGTCTGTCTGTATCCCCTGAAGCTCATCCTGTCTGTCTGTATCTCCTGAAGCTCATCCTGTCTGTCTGTATCCCCTGAAGCTCATCCTGTCTGTCTGTGTCCCCTAAAGCTCATCCTGTCTGTCTGTGTCCCCTAAAGCTCACCCTGTCTGTCCCCTATAGCTCATCCTGTCTGTCTGTATCCCCTAAAGCTCATCCTGTCTGTGTCCCCTAAAGCTCATCCTGTCTGTGTCCCCTAAAGCTCATCATGTCTGTATCCCCTAAAGCTCATCCTGTCTGTCTGTATCTCCTGAAGCTCACCCTGTCTGTCCCCTAAAGCTCATCCTGTCTGTCTGTATCCCCTAAAGCTCATCCTGTCTGTGTCCCCTAAAGCTCATCATGTCTGTATCCCCCAAAGCTCATCCTGTCTGTCTGTATCTCCTGAAGCTCACCCTGTCTGTCCCCTAAAGCTCATCCTGTCTGTCTGTATCCCCTAAAGCTCATCCTGTCTGTCTGTATCCCCTAAAGCTCATCCTGTCTGTCTGTCTATCCCTTAAAGCTCATCCTGTCTGTCTGTCTATCCCTTAAAGCTCATCCTGTCTGTCTGTCTATCCCTTAAAGCTCATCCTGTCTGTCTGTATCCCCCGACGCTCATCCTGTCTGTCTGTATCCCCCGACGCTCATCCTGTCTGTCTGTCCCCTAAAGCTCATCCTGTCTGTCCCCTAAAACTCATTCTGTCTGTCTGTATCCCCTGAAACTAACTGTAAATTCACAGTAACAGACCAGAACACATCACTCCTACAAAGACCTCCCACCCCCCTGAGCCCCCCCCCCGTAGCTTCCGAGTGTGGCGTCACACTCCTTTATTTATTATGCAAATCTTACGGTTTTCGTGTAGATTCCTCATTGCCTACCTCTAATCACGGCATGAAAATTTTATTGGGCTCAACCGTTTCTGTAAGTCGTTTGAATAAAATGAAGTGTTAATTCATTGTGGATTCATTTAATTTGGTAACGACTGTGTACAAGGTTACGGTGGGGATATTAAATCAATTTGTTTAGTGTTCATCTGGCGGGTGGTAATGATAAAGGTTGAGGGAGGGGGGGGGGGATCATGGCGTCTAGGGGTTAATATGAGCGAACGGGATAACACGTATAGGCCAGTGTACCGATTGGTATT
This sequence comes from Salvelinus alpinus, assembly GCF_045679555.1. Lineage (NCBI taxonomy): Eukaryota > Metazoa > Chordata > Actinopteri > Salmoniformes > Salmonidae > Salvelinus > Salvelinus alpinus. The sequence continues at coordinate 79,977,321 of NC_092095.1, read as the reverse complement.
ACATCCGGGAAATGAACTGCTCATACTGTGCGTCCGAAAAGCCACCCTCATCCCTATATAGTGAATGTTAGACCAGGGCACCGTGGGCACAGTGTTGGCCGGAAGTAGGGAGACATTTTACATGCACACATTCTCGTGTGGTCATTCATTGTTTTGGATTTAGACCTTCGATGTGCTGCGACAAAACACGTAACTTCTGAAGTTCAAAGCTGGTCATAAAAAAAAAAAATGGAATTTGATTTCCTCTATTTCGCTTGAATGCTGAGAACATATTTAGTTTGGAGTAAATTATTTGGCTATAGATATGAATTTAGATTAATTCATATGAATTTGACGCATCAGTATTCATTTTGGCTATAATTAAACTGGCTGCACTGTTCACGCACCAATAATTTGCTATTGAAATATTTAGGCGATTTCGCCCGGTGAAGTCAGAGTGCAGACAGACCCCCCCCCCTCTCTCTCTTTCTCTTTCTCTTTCTCTGCATTTAGGAGAGTTGCAATCCCGAGGGCGACGCTCAATATTACTCCGATTCCGTGTTGTATTGTTTGATAATCACCTTACTCTAATGACTTCCCCTTCTGCTCATATCAATTCAATATTTCAATAAACTAAGTGACTGTCGTGGTCTCCTTTCAAATACAAAATCTTGATTCAGGGCCGTTTGGACAAAATACTTCAACACTTCATGAAATAATTGATGTGCGTAATGACTAGACTACAGGCCTATGATATCATTTCCGGTCTCGCACCATTTTATTGTCATAATCACCGTTTAATTCCATTTCAACGTTGCAATGTTTTTACTTTTTAAGAAATATTTTTTAAAGGAATCAAAATAGAATGCATTGTCTTACGTACGTCAGTAGGCTATGACTTAGAATAGCCTTTGTTTAATTTATTTTTGAAATTATGTCTGTGAAGCACTAGCGGTTCTGGAGGGGGCAGGGGGGGCCAGTGCCCCTGTGACAACAATTTTGGACCCCCTTGTGGCCCCCCTAAATGTGGAGTATGAAATAATTTTTACATAACACATTTTTTGCTATCGTTCTTTTTTTTTTTTTTACATCCATTATTAGACAGTGGCAACTCGTACCTCAGGTCCACAATGTCAGATGACAGATTAAGCAATTTAGGTGTATTAAGTATTGAGTCAAGGAGGGCAAAGGCTTTGAGTCTAGATGAATTTGCTGATCTTTTTGCACACAAAAAACCACAAAAAACGGAGAATACAGTTGATGTGACCTGATACTGAATATGTAAATTAAAATTATAATGGAAATGTAAATAAATTGTTGAATGATTATGAACATGTTTTTTTGCCTGCTAATGCCTGCAATGCAGTGAAGAAAACGATATGACGACAATAACGTCTAATGTAACTGGCCCCTCTAACAGTACAACTGGCCCCAGCTTGCCCCCCCCCCCCCCCCCCCAGTTGACATGGTCTTGAACCGCCACTGCTGTGAAGCAAATTAAATCAGTTGTCTGCCAAAAAGATGACAGTGAATATTGCAACAACAAAAAAAACGGATGTGAATTCCTATGAACGAAAGCATAAATAACCAAATATCAGGCATTCAAATTGAACAAAACATCCAAGCTCGAGCTACAGGTGTTCGTACCCCGTGCGTGTCCGTCTCGTGGCTGGAGGCTGAGAGCCCTGAATAAAACGCACGCGCCGCGCCGGTCTCTTCTCCTCTCCAGTTAACCACTAACTGCTTGAAGCTGTTCGCTTGTTATCTGACAGGGCTGGCTGGCTGCAATGTTCACGCACTATGTCTCGCGAGAGAAACTGAGCTCCGCTTGACGAGATCTGAGACACTCAGGTGTAAGAGCCCCTTCTCTCATCCCTCTCGGCAGCCAGTGGGAACAGTAGACGGCAGATAAGTGCGTCGGCCTGGGAGACTGCAGGCATCTCTGACTGTGTGATCTTCGTGCTCAAGGCTGCTCCGGCTGTATTGCATCATTACCGGACCACTTTCTATGACTAGGCTACTACATCTTTCCATTGCGTCAATTTTAGCCCCTTACTCTTTAAAGAAAAGCAGTCGCAAAGATGATGTCAATGAATAGCAAACAGCCACACTTCGCCATGCATCCGAGCTTACCTGAACACAAATACACCACTCTGCATTCCAGCTCGGAAGCAATAAGGAGAGCCTGTCTGCAAGCTCCACAGGTAAATGAAACCCAAAACTTCTGCTTTTGTGTCTTCCCTTTTCCTATGCTTTTTTCTATGCCCGCGCTTCTGCATGTTGTAAGTGTTAATGTTACTGTAACTGCGCGAGCGCAATAATACGGAAGGAACGCTCGGAGGCACATTCTGCCAAAGCCAACTGCGGTGCGCCTTAATGTTTCTTCTTCTTCATGTATTTTCCACGGCAATCACCCGCACGCCTGTGATCTTTTTGAAAGCCACGCTGAACACAAAAGCTACCGACTTTTTATTTATTTATTTATTTGGTATTATGACTCGGTGACAGTCTTCTAAAGGGAATATTCTTCGTGTTTTATGTGTTGTCAGAAGTCCCACAGCTGACATATCCACTTATTCATCATGTGCTCGTTCTTTCTCTCTTTTTCCCCCACTTTGCTTTGTTTCTGTTCCCTCCTCTCCCTTCTCGCTCTCTCGCCCTCCCTCTCTCCGTATCTCGTCTCATTGCAGCTGCAGAGTAACATATTCGCCAGCCTGGATGAGACTCTCCTGGCCCGCGCCGAAGCTCTGGCTGCCGTGGACATCGCAGTGTCCCAGGGCAAGACGCACCCTTTCAAGCCGGACGCCACCTACCACACCATGAACAGCGTGCCATGCTCTTCCAACACTACGGTACCACTGGCCCACCACCACCACCATCACCACCACCACC
>NC_092095.1:79889450-79969450 GCF_045679555.1 Salvelinus alpinus | reverse complement strand
AACGTGAGTAATTATCATCAGAGCTCTTTAATGTAGACCTGGCCTGTAGACCTAACACATACACGTCTTTTAACCACATTTTGCTAATATGTAAATAAATGGATCAATAAATTAACCTAATAATTGATAACATGGTTCTGTAGTGTTTTACATATGTTCATTCACTTATGTAAGCCTATCCTAAACCAAATCAATGCTATTTCTATAATATGTTACTGTATACAAAAAAAAAACAAAAAAAACATTTGTCTTCAGACGAGGTGGATCAAGTTCCCCCGTGTTAAAGGCCTAATAAGCCATTGTAAATGTAGCGTTAAGTTTCTACAGCAACATTTTTGAACCAGAGATCAACGAGATGCCTTATTTTCTACCACAGTGAAGAAGAAGTGACAATAAACATTTAATGAAGCCAGAGACCCGCACCCGTCTCCAAGCAGTGTCAGAATAATTCCAAAAGAACGTTAGTAGTACGGCGGCTCCATCTGACTGACATCAAAAAAAAAGCGAAAGAAAAAAATAAATGACCCAATTTAAACTGATGCTGTGTTTATTCACATTGACCAAAGACTTGACCCTGTCCTCTCCTCGAATATTTCAACCACAAGATATTGGAGGATATAGTTTGAAGGCTCTACTTTCTCCACTGCGTTTAGAAAAACGAAATTCTAAATGCAGGTGATGCAATATTAATCGTACTTTGCTGATATAAAATGCAATATTTCCCGACAGCTAGTGGGGTTTCGGAGAGCCGTCAGACAGCTAGTGGGGTTTCGGGAAGCCGTCAGATGAAAGAGCTAGTCTCGGCTGTAGACTAGAAAAACGCGTTTATTACTTTTGTTTGGCTTTTGGCTAGGAGAGGAGAGAAGGAACACTGTAACGTGAGTAAATGATGACTCTTTATATTGAGTGCAATGCCGAAACGAATTTAGAGTTGAACTAATTTCCTTGATATAAAACGTATATTATTTTTTGGGGTTTGTTTTCGATGTAATTCAATGTTGTTTTAAACAACACCAAGTAAAAGGAAAGAAACTCTCAATAGCTGTCGAGTATATAAACTAGTACGGCACTGGGTCGCAGTTCCATTCTGAAAGTAGAGTCATACTTTCATAATGACGCGAACAAACAGAATCACCGCAATCTCTGTTGCGTGTTTGTTTTATAAAACAGTGGATGTTGTACAACTTTTATAATAAAAAAAAAACAAGTTGTATTTATTTATTTAACGTTTAAACATTGTATTTGGAATATTATGGGTTATGTTTCTGTCTTTTAGTAAGCTAGTCATTTGAACTAGTGAGTTTAACGTATAATTTTGTGCTATTAGTTTTTTGTTATGAAGAAATTCGTTTTTTTGTTTTTGGACGAATTCAAGTCAAAAGGTTGAAGTTGCAAATGTCTTATTTACTCTTTTCTCTTTACAATTTAGTTGGAATCCTTGTAAAGTAAAAATAAATAATCCTGTTATCTTGTATTACTTCTTGTTCATATAGAAACCTGTCTCTCCAGCTCGACTCGGGCAGAACACCGCGCCATGTGCACCTCACGCAACTGCAATAATTCAGCCTGGTGAACAGCTCCCTTGCAGATTGAAGAGTAATGCATTATTGAAAGGCTATATCAAACAGCTCGGGGTGGGGGGGGGGGCTGTCTTTTTGTGTTGTTGCTCTGCTCTCCCTCAGACCGACGGACCGGCCAGGCAGGGGCTCGAGATGAAGTCCCGGTGTCTGACGGCACTAAAGCTCCTAATATGTTAATGGCCGTAGGGGATGCCGGAAGGTACTGGCCCGGTTGCTACCGGACTCAGCTGCCGCAGCACCATATGTCAACCAGGTTGGCCACGTGTATATCTATTAATCAAGAAGATGTTTCATATTAAAAAACAACAACTGATTAAACAATATCCGTTCCAGTTAAACCAATAATAACTAGTATAACACCAGTAATGGCGACACAAATGCCAAATAAAAAATCAGACATGCCTAATAGGGATGTAAAAGGGTCATGTTTTTTTTCCGTCCTTTTGCTTTTCCCTCCTTTGTTTTTTGACGGGTCGCATTGTACTAAATTGGTATGAATCACACTTATTTTATTTTCTATGATCGACTGAAACCAAATATTGCTTTTGTAACCGTTAAAAGTCTGTCTGTCGACGTGTTGAGTGGGTTTAGAGAACTCAACCCCCGTCGTTGGCAGTCACGGTGTGATTATGATGCACGTGAAGACAGGAGCGAGAAGGTCTAGGCTCGCTCTACCTCTACTTGCACCGGGGAGAAACCTTAGAGAAATGCTTCCTAGTGGCTGGTTTGACCTTGCGTTAATAAGACAAAATACACGACAGAAAAGGGAAGAAAAAAAAAAAGAACAAGGAAGGAAACAGAGAAATAATAGCCGACATCTGCTGGAGAAATATAAGAAGAAGATAGATAAAGCCGTCTCAGGGGCTAATAAACTAGTTATTATCATATTATCACTGTCGATATAGCCTACAAAATTATGGATTTATTTCAATAGTTATTGCGTTATAATTTGAGTAATCTGCACATCACAACAAAAAGTCTATATGGAACCATAATTGTGTACTAATGCATGTTTTTCACACTCCCCCCCTTCCTCCCCTCTCGTCAAACCCAAAATCACCCTAATATCCTCCCCCCCTCTCCCCTATAATGTGTCTTGAGTTACCATAGATCTCATAAATTAACTCCTTTAGGCTATACTATCGCGAGAGTAATTAATCTAGCCCGTGGATGTAAATAAAGTGAAATTGGATTCCTGACAGACGAGATGAGGAGGAGGCCCCTCTGACACCACGTGACAATCCGAAATAATGATTCCACCGCCGCCACAGCCCTTTATATATGGAAACGTCGCGCCGGGCACTTTAGATTTACGAGCTCATGACTTTGTACAATAGCTGAGAGGGAACTGTGAGCGATGGGGAGTGGGAACAACGCAGAGCGTTATAGCTGCGCTTTACGATCCCAAGTTAAGACGGATTAGATCACGGTAATTATAGTGCTCTCGCTACTAAACTAAAAATGAAAATAAATATACAAAAACAGGATCCAGAATTCCAGAACAATTTGGAAATGTAGGCAACTATTGAACACGACTTTTCACATCTAGTTTGACGAGATAAGTAACGGCGTGTTTCCTCTTGAATATAAAGGCCTTTTATATATAGGCTATTTAAGATAATAAAAAAAAAAAGGCCTTTGAAAAGTTGCCTATATGCCTATAAAGGCATAAATACATGAAATACATTTACCTCCAATGGGCCAAAATTAATATGATTAGTATTACGTTTAGTTTATTATTGTTAATATTATTATTATTATACTTTGTGTTGTCTGTTATTTTTTTTTGTATTTACAGCAGCAGAATGAAGTGAATCACCCCCATCAACGTCTCTATATTGGTTCTAACAATGACCATGAAGGATGGCCTCCAGGACGGAGATGTCAAGCGGGGGGGTTGAGGAGTATGTCCCCTAGATCTGTATTCATTTCCCGCTTGTATTTGCCCCCGGTAATCCACCACCGTCCAGGGCTCCTATGGACGTGGTGACGTTGTTGACACAGCGGCACATTTCAATCACCCGGGGGTTCACAGTCAGACGAACAATTTATTTGTCTAATAAATCCGTCATTTAGGAAGAAAAATATTTGATCTGGAGGCTCTGACCTCTCCCCGTTTTACTGCGAGCCGAAGCCGGGGAAGGATAGGATGACAGAAGGTTCTGTATAGTATATAGCCCTCGATGACACCAGCTGAGGAACCATGAATATGAAACCGTAGACCAGCTAGACGTGTGAATCTCAATGACGGAGATATGGGCTAGGGCTACACACCATCTCTTAGAGAAAACGATGAGAAAATCCAGGTCTCGCACGCGCGCACACACGCACGCACACACGCACACACACACACGCACACACACACACACACACACACACACACACACACACACACACACACACACACACACACACACACACACACACACACACACACACACACACACACACATTCCAAACAGAATCAGCTGGGATTCGATTCCATTTGGCCACGAAATGTCATTCAGATTGACACACTCCACACGCTACAACAGTGTCGCCTTCCTTCCAACCTTCCCTTTGTCCCATGTCACATAAAACATATTCCAATTACCGTTGAATAAACATAACGTAGAAGTTCAGGTTAAAACGACACCGATTGTATTTCCGATTGCTTTTTTTGACAGTCTATTTCGCGGTTGCAATACTTCAGCCTGTTACTGGAAATCCATTATTTTCTTTTCGTTTTTCGTTTTACTAAATCCCAACGGATTAGACCCCAACGGATTAGAATCTAGACCCTCAACGGATTAGAATCTAGACCCTCAACGGATTAGAATCTAGACTCCAACAGATTAGAATCTAGACCCTCAACGGATTAGAATCTAGACTCCAACAGATTAGAATCTAGACCCTCAACGGATTAGAATCTAGACTCCAACAGATTAGAATCTAGACCCTCAACGGATTAGAATCTAGACTCCAACAGATTAGAATCTAGACCCTCAACGGATTAGAATCTAGACTCCAACAGATTAGAATCTAGACCCCCATCGGATTAGAATCTAGACCCTCAACGGATTAGAATCTAGACACCAACGGATTAGAATCTAGACTCCAACAGATTAGAATCTAGACCCCCATCGGATTAGAATCTAGACCCTCAACGGATTAGAATCTAGACACCAACGGATTAGAATCTAGACTCCAACAGATTAGAATCTAGACCCCCAACGGATTAGAATCTAGACACCAACGGATTAGAATCTAGACCCTCAACGGATTAGAATCTAGACCCCAACGGATTAGAATCTAGACACCAACGGATTAGAATCTAGACCCCAACGGATTAGAATCTAGACCTCAACGGATTAGAATCGAGACACCAACGGATTAGAATCTAGACCCCAACAGATTAGAATCTAGACACCAACGGATTAGAATCTAGACACCAACGGATTAGAATCTAGACCCCAACGGATTAGAATCTAGACCCCAACGGATTAGAATCTAGACTCCAACGGATTAGAATCTAGACACCAACGGATTAGAATCTAGACACCAACGGATTAGAATCTAGACCCCAACGGATTAGAATCTAGACCCCAACGGATTAGAATCTAGACTCCAACGGATTAGAATCTAGACCTCAACGGATTAGAATCGAGACACCAACGGATTAGAATCTAGACCCCAACGGATTAGAATCTAGACCCCAACGGATTAGAATCTAGACTCCAACGGATTAGAATCTAGACACCAACGGATTAGAATCTAGACACCAACGGATTAGAATCTAGACCCCAACGGATTAGAATCTAGACCCCAACGGATTAGAATCTAGACACCAACGGATTAGAATCTAGACCCCAACGGATTAGAATCTAGACCCCAATGGATTATTTTATTTTTTATTTTACCTTTATTTTAACTAGGCAAGTCAGTTAAGAACAAATTCTTATTTTCAATGACGGCCTAGGAACAGTGGGTTAACTGCCTTGTTCAGGGGCAGAACGACAGATTTGTACCTTGTTAGCTCAGGGATTTGAACTTGCAACCTTTTGGTTACTAGTCCAACGCTCTAACCACTAGACCCCATCTAGACCCCAACAGATTAGAATCTAGGGTCATTGTAAGGCATTCTCTTTGTAGATTATATATGCCTGTCTAGCGGCAGGCCGGTAGATATGTCATTGGTTTCCCCGGGCCACTCTTTAGCGGTATGATGGCTCGAGGCGCTTCTCTTATTGACCCGGGTATTGAACACATGTGCTCGTCATCAATACCCCCCACGTGCAGCCTTCTGGCGGTGACGTGCCTGTTCTCTGCTTTCAACTGCTCTCTATCACATGTGGGACTAATCTAAGAGGCTTGTTGGGAGAAATGTTCTACATGGAAAAAATGAATGGCATTTTGAGGCAACGCACATGTCTTTTTTTGTTGTTGTTGATTTTAGTCTTCTGCCATTTTCTCTGCTAATAATGGGATTCTGTGCTTTATGCCACTGTCCATGGTGCTGAAATATACCAGGGTTACTTTACTGTATGTGACTCCAGGTTCACTGTCCATGGTGCTGAAATATACCAGGGTTACTTTACTGTATGTGACTTCAGGTTCACTGTCCATGGTGCTGAAATATACCAGGGTTTACTTTACTGTATGTGACTTCAGGTTCACTGTCCATGGTGCTGAAATATACCAGGGTTTACTTTACTGTATGTGCCTCCAGGTTCACTGTCCATGGTGCTGAAATATACCAGGGTTTACTTTACTGTATGTGACTTCAGGTTCACTGTCCATGGTGCTGAAATATACCAGGGTTTACTTTACTGTATGTGCCTCCAGGTTCACTGTCCATGGTGCTGAAATATACCAGGGTTTACTTTACTGTATGTGCCTCCAGGTTCACTGTCCATGGTGCTGAAAGGTACCAGGGTTTACTTTACTGTATGTGCCTCCAGGTTCACTGTCCATGGTGCTGAAATATACTAGGGTTACTTTACTGTATGTGACTTCAGGTTCACTGTCCATGGTGCTGAAATATACCAGGGTTTACTTTACTGTATGTGCCTCCAGGTTCACTGTCCATGGTGCTGAAATATACCAGGGTTTACTTTACTGTATGTGACTTCAGGTTCACTGTCCATGGTGCTGAAATATACCAGGGTTACTTTACTGTATGTGACTCCAGGTTCACTGTCCATGGTGCTGAAATATACCAGGGTTACTTTACTGTATGTGACTTCAGGTTCACTGTCCATGGTGCTGAAATATACCAGGGTTACTTTACTGTATGTGACTCCAGGTTCACTGTCCATGGTGCTGAAATATACCAGGGTTACTTTACTGTATGTGACTCCAGGTTCACTGTCCATGGTGCTGAACGGTACCATTTACATTACATTTAAGTCATTTAGCAGACACTCTTATCCAGAGCGACTTACAAATTGGTGCATTCACCTTATGATATCCAGCTGAAATATACCAGAGTTTACTTTACTGTATGTGACTTCAGGTTCACTGTCCATGGTGCTGAACGGTACCAGGGTTTACATCAGTGGTTCCCAACCATGGGTACTTGTCCTTTCCACAGATGGATACTGGAGAAGAATCATGACACCATAGGCCTACTGGTAAAATGCACAAGAGGGGGTACTCCAGGGGTACTCTTGGCCGAGCAACATTCAGTTGGTGGTACAGTAACCAAAAAAGGTTGGAAACTACTGTTTTATATTATGCCCTGTAATTCTCTGTCCATGGGACTGAAAGGTATCCTGTTTTACATTATGCCCTGTAATTCTCTGTCCATGGTACTGAAAGGGTACCATGTTTTACATTATGCCCTGTAATTCTCTGTCCATGGTACTGAAAGGGTACCCTGTTTTACATTATGCCCTGTAATTCTCTGTCCATGGTACTGAAAGGGTACCCTGTTTTACATTATGCCCTGTAATTCTCTGTCCATGGCACTGAAAGGGTACCCTGTTTTACATTATGCCCTGTAATTCTCTGTCGATGGTACTGAAAGGCATAAGGCTTTACGTGTCTCAACACCAATGTCCGTTGTGCTGAATTGTAGATAACGGCCTTATGGTCCAGTAGGTTGATAACTCCATAAACAAGTGAATTGTTTATCCAAGTTGAATATGTTGTCCACTATTATGTATCTATAGGTTACCATGCAGGTAGAGGGCCTACGTTTAATATATTTAGATTAAGGCGTGTGTGTTGAGAGCAGCACCACCATCATCATGTGTTCCAGCTCCTCCCACAGCAGCAGCATCATCATGCGTTCCAGCTCCTCCCACAGCAGCAGAGTTGAACTAACCTTCCTGATCAAGTCTTTCCTGCCTCCACAGACTTATCATCAAATATTTAATGTGCTCCACAGTGACCCACCTCTCCTCTCCTCTCCTCTCCTCTCCTCTCCTCTCCTCTCCTCTCCTCTCCTCTCCTCTCCTCTCCTCTCCTCTCCTCTCCTCTCCTCTCCTCTCCTCTCCTCTCCCATCATCTCTCTTCCTCTCCTCTCCTCTCTCGCACCTCTCCTCTCCTCTCCTCTCCTCTCCTCTCCTCTCCTCTCCTCTCCTCTCCTCTCCTCTCCTCTCCTCTCCTCTCCTCTCCTCTCCTCTCCTCGCTGTCCTCCCTACGACATTCCAGGGTAATATCAGTGTTGTACTTTGTGTCCTTTCTGTGAACAACTAGAGAGGTGACCCATAACTAAGCTAAACTTTCCTACGTCAGGATACAACTCTGATATAATTTCTCATCACGTCACTTCATTTATATTTCATTTATCCCCCCCACATTATAATATGGATCTAAATACAAATGTGATTCCAGTCCACCCCGCTCTGCAGCTGCTGCTAGCTAGCTAGGTCTACTGCTCTCTGTCTGTTTAATCAACAGTGATAAATACAGCTGCTGCTGCTAGCTAGGCCTACTGCTCTCTGTCTGTTTAATCAACAGTGATAAATACAGCTGCTAGCTAGCTAGGTCTACTGCTCTCTGTGTCTGTTTAATCAACAGTGATAAATACAGCTGCTGCTAGCTAGGCCTACTGCTCTCTGTCTGTTTAATCAACAGTGATAAATACAGCTGCTGCTAGCTAGGTCTACTGCTCTCTCTGTCTGTTTAATTAACAGTGATAAATACAGCTGCTGCTAGCTAGGTCTACTGCTCTCCCTGTCTGTTTAATTAACAGTGATAAATACAGCTGCTGCTAGCTAGGTCTACTGCTCTCCCTGTCTGTTTAATTAACAGTGATAAATACAGCTGCTAGCTAGCTAGGCCTACTGCTCTCCCTGTCTGTTTAATCAACAGTGATAAATACAGCTGCTGCTAGCTAGCTAGGTCTACTGCTCTCTCTGTCTGTTTAATCAACAGTGATAAATACAGCTGCTGCTAGCTAGCTAGGCCTACTGCTCTCCCTGTCTGTTTTAATCAACAGTGATAAATACAGCTGCTGCTTCCTAGCTAGCTAGGTCTACTGCTCTCCCTGTCTGTTTAATCAACAGTGACAAATACAGCAGCTGCTGCTAGCTAGGTCTACTGCTCTCTGTCTGTTTAATCAACAGTGATAAATACAGCTGCTGCTAGCTAGCTAGGCCTACTGCTCTCCCTGTCTGTTTAATCAACAGTGATAAATACAGCTGCTGCTAGCTAGCTAGGCCTACTGCTCTCCCTGTCTGTTTAATCAACAGTGATAAATTCAGCTGCTGCTAGCTAGCTAGGTCTACTGCTCTCTCTGTCTGTTTAATCAACAGTGATAAATACAGCTGCTGCTTCCTAGCTAGCTAGGTCTACTGCTCTCCCTGTCTGTTTAATCAACAGTGATAAATACAGCTGCTGCTAGCTAGCTAGGTCTACTGCTCTCCCTGTCTGTTTAATCAACAGTGATAAATTCAGCTGCTGCTAGCTAGCTAGGTCTACTGCTCTCTCTGTCTGTTTAGGAATATAATAAGACAAGTGTTTTATATATAGCAAGGACATATTATAGGAATGAGTACTTTTGAAAATGGTTCAACAGTGATAAATACAGCTGCTGCTAGCTAGCTAGGTCTACTGCTCTCTCTGTCTGTTTAATCAACAGTGATAAATACAGCTGCTGCTAGCTAGCTAGGTCTACTGCTCTCTGTCTGTTTAATCAACAGTGATAAATACAGCTGCTAGCTAGCTAGGTCTACTGCTCTCCCTGTCTGTTTAATCAACAGTGATAAATACAGCTTCTAGCTAGCTAGGCCTACTGCTCTCTGTCTGTTTAATCAACAGTGATAAATACAGCTGCTGCTAGCTAGCTAGGTCTACTGCTCTCCCTGTCTGTTTTAATCAACAGTGATAAATACAGCTGCTGCTAGCTAGCTAGGCCTACTGCTCTCCCTGTCTGTTTAATCAACAGTGACAAATACAGCTGCTAGCTAGCTAGGCCTACTGCTCTCTGTCTGTTTAATCAACAGTGACAAATACAGCTGCTGCTAGCTAGCTAGGCCTACTGCTCTCCCTGTCTGTTTAATCAACAGTGATAAATACAGCTGCTGCTAGCTAGCTAGGTCTACTGCTCTCCCTGTCTGTTTAATCAACAGTGATAAATACACCGGCTGCTAGCTAGCTAGGCCTACTGCTCTCCCTGTCACTACACTTCAAAATGACATGGGTCAGGAGCTGACCCACTATACAGCCCCAGATAGGACCACTACACTTCACTATGACATGGGTCAGGAGCTGACCTACTATACAGTCCCAGACAGGACCACTACACTTCAATATGACATGGGTCAGGAGCTGACCTACTATACAGTCCCAGACAGGACCACTACACTTCACTATGACATGGGTCAGGAGCTGACCTACTATACAGTCCCAGATAGGACCACTACACTTCAATATGACATGGGTCAGTAGCTGACCTGCTATACAGTCCCAGATAGCACCACTACACTTCAATATGACATGGGTCAGGAGCTGGCCTGACCTACTATACAGTCCCAGATAGCACCACTACACTTCAATATGACATGGGTCAGGAGCTGACCTACTATACAGTCCCAGATAGCACCACTACACTTCAATATGACATGGGTCAGGAGCTGACCTACTATACAGTCCCAGATAGCACCACTACACTTCACTATGACATGGGTCAGGAGCTGACCTACTATACAGTCCCATATAGCACCACTACACTTCAATATGACATAGGTCAGGAGCTGGCCTACTATACAGTCCCAGATAGCACCACTACACTTCACTATGACATGGGTCAGGAGCTGACCTACTATACAGTCCCATATAGCACCACTACACTTCAATATGACATGGGTCAGGAGCTGACCTACTATACAGTCCCATATAGCACCACTACACTTCACTATGACATGGGTCAGGAGCTGACCTACTATACAGTCCCATATAGCACCACTACACTTCACTATGACATGGGTCAGGAGCTGACCTACTATACAGTCCCATATAGGACCACTACACTTCAATATGACATGGGTCAGGAGCTGGCCTGACCTACTATACAGTCCCAGATAGCACCACTACACTTCAATATGACATGGGTCAGGAGCTGTAGAAGTATAACTATGAGGATGATGATGATGATGAAAATGATTTTGATGGTGATGAAGTTGAAGAATATAATGATGAAGATGAAGACAATCAAGATAATGATGAAGATGATGACGATGATGATGATGATGCTGGTAATGAAGACGATGATGAAAATGATGACAATACAAAGGAAGTGTATTGTCACGACTACATTTTAAATCCTGAATTAAATAAATCACTTTGAAATAAATTACATCCACATCTTGTTTTGACCTGTTTCATGTGATCATCTCTGTGATAGTGTGAGATAATAAATAACCATTATTTCATGTGATCATCTCTGTGATAGTGTGAGATAATAAATAATCATTATTTCATGTGATCATCTCTGTGATAGTGTGAGATAATAAATAATCATTATTTCATGTGATCATCTCTGTGATAGTGTGAGATAATAAATAACCATTATTTCATGTGATCATCTCTGTGATAGTGTGAGATACTAAATCATAATTTTGTCAGGTGATCATCTCTGTCATAGTGTGAGATAATAAATAATCATTTTGTCAGTTGTTCATCTCTGTGACAGTGATAGAGAATAAACAATGGCATTGCAGAGACTATTCCCTATCTAGTGCACTACCTTTGACCAGAGCCCTATAGAACCCTATTCCCTATCTAGTGCACTACCTTTGACCAGAGCCCTATAGAACACTATTCCCTATCTAGTGCACTACCTTTGACCAGAGCCCTATAGAACCCTATTCCCTATCTAGTGCACTACCTTTGACCAGAGCCCTATAGAACACTATTCCCTATCTAGTGCACTACCTTTGACCAGAGCCCTATAGAACCCTATTCTCTATCTAGTGCACTACCTTTGACCAGAGCCCTATAGAACCCTATTCCCTATCTAGTGCACTACCTTTGACCAGAGCCCTATAGAACACTATTCCCTATCTAGTGCACTACCTTTGACCAGAGCCCTATAGAACCCTATTCCCTATTTAGTGCACTATCTTTGACCAGAGCCCTATGGGGCCTTGTTAAGGGAAATGGGAGCCATTTGGGACTCAGTTGTAACTATAGTGTTTCTGTCCCCTTTCAGCACGGCGGAATAATATACATCTTCTCAGGGACGCAGCAGTGGAACGTTGGAATAACCGACTCTTTGTTCTAACAGACAGAGTGTGTGTGTGTGTGTGTGTGTGTGTGTGTGTGTGTGTGTGTGTGTGTGTGTGTGTGTGTGTACGTGTGTGTATGTGTGTGTGTTCCACTGTTGATTAAATCGTTACAGGAATGTATAATAATTCCATTGGGCCAAACAACTTCAAAGCTGCTGTGACTCGTTTAGCGAGACAACAAGCAGAGAAATTGGATGATTGACGTTTGTTTGAGTCCTGCCCTCTGGTGAGCGTTGTAACTTAGGAAGAGAAGAGATGGTTTATCCACAGTAACTAACACACTAACCCTAACCCTCTGGTGAGAAGAGGTGGTGTATCCACAGTAACTAACACACTAACCCTCTGGTGAGAAGAGATAGTGTATCCACAGTAACTAACACCCTAACCCTCTGGTGAGAAGAGATGGTGTATCCACAGTAACTAACACACTAACCCTCTGGTGAGAAGAGATGGTGTATCCACAGTAACAAACACACTAACCCTCTGGTGAGAAGAGATGGTGTATCCACAGTAACTAACACACTAACCCTCTGGTGAGAAGAGATGGTGTATCCACAGTAACTAACACACTAACCCTCTGGTGAGAAGAGATGGTGTATCCACTGTAACTAACACACTAACCCTAACCCTCTGGTGAGAAGAGATAGTGTATCCACAGTAACTAACACACTAACCCTCTGGTGAGAAGAGATGGTGTATCCACAGTAACTAACACCCTAACCCTCTGGTGAGAAGAGATAGTGTATCCACAGTAACTAACACACTAACCCTCTGGTGAGAAGAGATGGTGTATCCACAGTAACTAACACACTAACCCTCTGGTGAGAAGAGATGGTGTATCCACAGTAACTAACACACTAACACTAACCCTCTGGTGAGAAGAGATGGTTTATCCACAGTAACTAACACACTAACCCTCTGGTGAGAAGAGATGGTGTATCCACAGTAACTAACACACTAACCCTTTGGTGAGAAGAGATGGTGTATCCCCAGTAACTAACAAACTAATCCTCTGGTGAGAAGAGATGGTGTATCCACAGTAACTAACACACTAACCCTAACCCTCTGGTGAGAAGAGATGGTGTATCCACAGTAACTAATACACTAACCTTAACCCTCTGGTGAGAAGAGATGGTGTATCCACAGTAACTAACACACTAACCCTCTGGTGAGAAGAGATGGTGTATCCACAGTAACTAACACACTAACACTAACCCTCTGGTGAGAAGAGATGGTGTATCCACAGTAACTAACACACTAACCCTCTGGTGAGAAGAGATGGTGTATCCACAGTAACTAACACACTAACCCTCTGGTGAGAAGAGATGGTGTATCCACAGTAACTAACACACTAACCCTCTGGTGAGAAGAGATGGTGTATCCACAGTAACTAACACACTAACACTAACCCTCTGGTCTGGGTCACAGAAACAGTAACAGGAGAATGGTATTCCAGTCTTGGTCACAGAAACAGCAGAATGATATTCCAGTCTGGGTCACAGAAACAGTAACAGGAGAATGATGTTCCAGTCTGGATCACAGAAACAGCAGAATGATATTCCAGTCTGGATCACAGAAACAGTAACACCAGAATGATATTCCAGTCTGGATCACAGAAACAGTAACAGCAGAATGATATTCCAGTCTGGGTCACAGTAACAGCAGAATGATATTCCGGTCTGGGTCACAGAAACAGTAACAGCAGAATGATATTCCAGTCTGGGTCACAGAAACAGTAACAGCAGAATGATATTCCAGTCTGGGTCACAGAAACAGTAACAGGAGAATGATATTCCAGTCTGGATCACAGAAACAGTAACAGCAGAATGATATTCCAGTCTGGATCACAGAAACAGTAACAGCAGAATGATATTCCAGTCTGGGTCACAGTAACAGCAGAATGATATTCCAGTCTGGGTCACAGAAACAGTGACAGCAGAATGATATTCCAGTCTGGATCACAGAAACAGTAACAGCAGAATGATATTCCAGTCTGGATCACAGAAACAGTAACAGCAGAATGATATTCCAGTCTGGGTCACAGTAACAGCAGAATGATATTCCAGTCTGGGTCACAGAAACAGTAACAGCAGAATGATATTCCAGTCTGGGTCACAGAAACAGTAACAGCAGAATGATATTCCAGTCTGGGTCACAGTAACAGCAGAATGATATTCCAGTCTGGGTCACAGAAACAGTAACAGCAGAATGATATTCCAGTCTGGGTCACATAAACAGTAACAGCAGAATGATATTCCAGTCTAGGTCACAGAAACAATAACAGGAGAATGATGTTCCAGTCTGGATCACAGAAACAATAACAGGAGAATGATATTCCGGTCTGGGTCACAGAAACAGTAACAGGAGAATGATATTCCGGTCTGGGTCACAGAAACAGTAACAGCAGAATGGTATTCCAGTCTTGGTCACAGAAACAGCAGAATGATATTCCAGTCTGGGTCACAGAAACAGTAACAGCAGAATGATATTCCAGTCTGGGTCACAGTAACAATAACAGGAGAATGATGTTCCAGTCTGGATCACAGAAACAGCAGAATGATATTCCAGTCTGGATCACAGAAACAGTAACACCAGAATGATATTCCAGTCTGGATCACAGAAACAGTAACAGCAGAATGATATTCCAGTCTGGGTCACAGTAACAGCAGAATGATATTCCAGTCTGGGTCACAGAAACAGTAACAGCAGAATGATATTCCAGTCTGGGTCACAGAAACAGTAACAGCAGAATGATATTCCAGTCTGGGTCACAGAAACAGTGACAGCAGAATGATATTCCAGTCTGGGTCACAGAAACAGTGACAGCAGAATGATATTCCAGTCTGGGTCACAGAAACAGTGACAGCAGAATGATATTCCAGTCTGGGTCACAGAAACAGTGACAGCAGAATGATATTCCAGTCTGGGTCACAGAAACAGTGACAGCAGAATGATATTCCAGTCTGGGTCACAGAAACAGGAGAATGGTATTCCAGTCTGGGTCACAGAAACAGTAACAGGAGAATGATACTCCAGTCTGGGTCACAGAAACAGTAACAGCAGAATGATATTCCAGTCTGGGTCACAGAAACAGCAGAATGATATTCCAGTCTGGGTCACAGAAACAGGAGAATGGTATTCCAGTCTGGGTCACAGAAACAGTAACAGGAGAATGATACTCCAGTCTTGGTCACAGAAACAGTAACAGCAGAATGATATTCCAGTCTGGATCACAGAAACAGGAGAATGATCAGAATACATTGCTTCTGCTGTCAAGAGGCTGTAAAATGATCCAGGACCTGCACACACACACACACACACACACACACACACACACACACACACACACACACACACACACACACACACACACACACACACACACACACACACACACACACACACACACACACACACACACACACACACACACACACACACACACACACGGACCTTCCTCCGAACCCCAGAGATGCCCAGAGTGTGCTGGAGGACTTCATGTAATAATCTCCAGTGGTTTCTAACACCTTTCATCAATACCTCCACCCTGGCATTGATTGTCATGTCTCGGCTGTCCTGACTTAGCTGTCCTAGGTCATTTTTAAAAAAAGTGTCCCAAATTACACCCTCATCCCTATTTAGTGCACTACTTCTGACCAAAGTCTCCAATTGGGAACTGGTCAAAGGTAGTGTACTAAACAGGGAACTAGGTTCCATTTGGGACGCTGGCGTTTCAGGAGTTCCCACAGGACAACTCAGGAGGAATGACAGCTGAGTGCTGGGTTCGTGTCGGGATAACTACTTATTCACACAGAATCTGATTAGCCTGTCAATCTCAATGGGTCTCCATGTCAAAACTGTTTCCTTGCCTTTCTGGAAGTAGCTATATTTGAGTCGGTTTGACAAGTATTTATATTTTAATTAGATTGATAAATTGCCATTTTTGAGTTGATAAATCCGTTTTAAAATTAGATGTAAAAATGTAATAAGTATTACCTGACGATAGATACATGCTAAAATACTTTTGCATACAACAAGGAACAAAAAACACGTCTGGTCAATTATAAATGAGGTCAGAAATGAATCAATTGTTTTTCTTAAAGGGGCTGTTATGTGTTGTCCCATAACCTACATCCCAGTCTTAAAGGGGATGTCTCCTCTCCGTTGTCCCATAACCTACATCCCAGTCTTAAAGGGGATGTCTCCTCTCCGTTGTCCCGTAACCTACATCCCTACATCCCAGTCTTAAAGGGGATGTCTAATGTGTGATGTCCCAAAACCTACAACTCAGTCTTAAGGGGGCTGTTTCCTGTACCCTACACCACCTACCATACCCTACACCATCTACCATACCCTACACCATCTACCATACCCTACACCATCTACCATACCCTACACCATCTACCATACCCTACACCACCTACCATACCCTACACCATCTACCCTACACCATCTACCCTACCCTACACCATCTACCATACCCTACACCATCTACCATACCCTACACCACCTACCACACCCTACAACACCTACCATACCCTACACCATCTACCATACCCTACACCATCTACCATACCCTACACCATCTACCATACCCTACACCATCTACCATACCCTACACCATCTACCATACCCTACACCATCTACCATACCCTACACCACCTACCACACCCTACACCATCTACCATACCCTACACCATCTACCATACCCTACACCATCTACTATACCCTACACCATCTACCATACCCTACACCACCTACCCTACACCATCTACCATACCCTACACCATCTACCATACCCTACACCATCTACCATACCCTACACCATCTACCATACCCTACACCATCTACCATACCCTACACCACATACCATACCCTACACCATCTACCATACCCTACACCACCTACCATACCCTACACCATCTACCATATCCTACACCATCTACCATACCCTACACCACCTACCATACCCTACACCATAAACCATACCCTACACCATCTATCATACCCTACACCATCTACCATAACCCTACACCATCTACCATACCCTACACCATCTACCCTACACCACCTACCATACCCTACACCATCTACCATACCCTACACCATCTACCATACCCTACACCATCTACCATACCCTACACCATCTACCCTACACCACCTACCATACCCTACACCATCTACCATACCCTACACCATCTCCCATACCCTACACCATCTACCATACCCTACACCATCTACCCTACACCACCTACCATACCCTACACCATCTATCATACCCTACACCATCTACCATACCCTACACCATCTACCATACCCTACACCATCTACCCTACACCACCTACCATACCCTACACCATCTACCATACCCTACACCATCTACCCTACACCACCTACCATCTACCCTACACCATCTACCATACCCTACACCATCTACCATACCCTACACCATCTACCAGACCCTACACCATCTACCATACCCTACACCATCTACCATACCCTACACCACCTACCCTACACCACCTACCATACCCTACACCATCTACCATACCCTACACCACCTACCCTACACCATCTACCATACCCTACACCATCTACCATACCCTACACCACCTACCCTACACAATCTATCATACCCTACACCATCTACCATACACTACACCATCTACCATACCCTACACCACCTACCCTACACCATCTACCATACCCTACACCATCTACCATACCCTACACCATCTACCATACCCTACACCATCTACCATACCCTACACCACATACCATACCTTACACCATCTACCATACCCTACACCATCTACCCTACACCATCTACCATACCCTACACCATCTACCATACCCTACACCATCTACCACACCCTACACCATCTACCATACCCTCCACCATCTACCATACCCTAGTCCATCTACCATACCCTACACCATCTACCATACCCTACACCACCTACCATACCCTACACCACCTATCATACCCTACACCATCTACCATACCCTACACCATCTACCATACCCTACACCACCTATCATACCCTACACCATCTACCATACTCTACACCATCTACCATACCCTACACCATCTACCACACCCTACACCATCTACCATACCCTACACCATCTACCCTACACCATCTACCATACCCTACACCATCTACCAGACCCTACACCATCTACCATACCCTACACCATCTACCATACCCTACACCACCTACCATACCCTACACCATCTACCATACCCTACACCATCTACCATACCCTACACCATCTACCATACCCTACACCATCTACCCTACACCACCTACCATACCCTACACCATCTACCATACCCTACACCACCCACCATACCCTACACCATCTACCATACCCTACACCACCTACCATACCCTACACCATCTACCATACCCTACACCATCTACCATACCCTACACCATCTACCATACCCTACACAACCTATCATACCCTACACCACCTACCATACCCTACACCATCTACCATACCATACACCATCTACCATACCCTACACCATCTACCATAACCTACACCATCTACTATACCCTAGTCCATCTACCCTACACCACCTACCATACCTTACACCATCTACCCTACACCACCTACCATACCCTACACCACCTACCAAACCCTACACCACCTACCATACCTTACACCATCTACCCTACACCATCTACCATACCCTACACCATCTACCATACCCTACACCACCTACCATACCCTACACCATCTACCATACCCTACACCATCTACCATACCCTACACCATCTACCCTACACCACCTACCATACCCTACAACATCTACCATACCCTACACCACATACCATACCCTACACCATCTACCATACCCTACACCATCTACCATACCCTACACCATCTACCATACCCTACACCACATACCATACCCTACACCACCTACCATACCCTACACCATATACCATACCCTACACCATCTACCATACCCTACACCATCTACCATACCCTACACCATCTACCCTACACCACCTACCATACCCTACACAATCTATCATACACTACACCATCTACCATACCCTACACCATCTACCATACCCTACACCATCTACCCTACACCACCTACCATACCCTACACCATCTACCATACCCTACACCATCTACCATACCCTACACCATCTACCATACCCTACACCACCTACCATACCCTACACCATCTACCATACACCACCTACCATACCCTACACCATCTACCATACCCTACACCACCTACCCTACACCATCTACCATACCCTACACCATCTACCATATCCTACACCATCTACCATACCCTACACCACCTACCCTACACCATCTATCATACCCTACACCATCTACCATACCCTACACCATCTACCATACCCTACACCACCTACCCTACACCATCTACCATACCCTACACCATCTACCATACCCTACACCATCTACCATACCCTACACCATCTACCATACCCTACACCACATACCATACCTTACACCATCTACCATACCCTACACCATCTACCATACCCTACACCATCTACCATACCCTACACCATCTACCACACCCTACACCATCTACCATACCCTACACCATCTACCATACCCTAGTCCATCTACCATACCCTACACCATCTACCACACCCTACACCATCTACCATACCCTACACCATCTACCATACCCTAGTCCATCTACCATACCCTACACCACCTATCATACCCTACACCACCTACCATACCCTACACCATCTACCATACACTACACCACCTACCATACCCTACACCATCTACCATACCCTACACCACCTACCCTACACCACCTACCATACCCTACACCATCTACCATACGCTACACCACCTACCCTACACCATCTAACATACCCTACACCATCTACCATACCCTACACCATCTACCATACCCTACACCACCTACCCTACACCATCTACCATACCCTACACCATCTACCATACCCTACACCATCTACCATACCCTACACCATCTACCATACCCTACACCACATACCATACCTTACACCATCTACCATACCCTACACCATCTACCCTACACCATCTACCATACCCTACACCATCTACCATACCCTACACCATCTACCACACCCTACACCATCTACCATACCCTACACCATCTTCCATACCCTAGTCCATCTACCATACCCTACACCATCTACCATACCCTACACCACCTACCATACCCTACACCACCTATCATACCCTACACCATCTACCATACCCTACACCACCTACCATACCCTACACCATCTACCCTACACCACCTACCATACCCTACACCATCTACCATACCCTACACCATCTACCATACCCTACACCATCTACCACACCCTACACCATCTACCATACCCTACACCCTCTACCCTACACCATCTACCATACCCTACACTATCTACCATACCCTACACCATCTACCATACCCTACACCATCTACCATACCCTACACCATCTACCATACCCTACACCACCTATCATACCCTACACCATCTACCCCACCCTACACCACATACCATACCCTACACCATCTACCATACCCTACACCATCTACCATACCCTACACCATCTACCATACCCTACACCATCTACCATACCCTACACCATCTACCCTACACCACCTACCATACCCTACACCATCAACCATACCCTACACCACCTACCATACCCTACACCATCTACCATACCCTACACCATCTACCATACCCTACACCACATACCATACCCTACCCCACCTACCATACCCTACACCATATACCATACCCTACACCATCTACCATACCCTACACCATCTACCATACCCTACACCATCTACCCTACACCACCTACCATACCCTACACAATCTATCATACACTACACCATCTACCATACCCTACACCATCTACCATACCCTACACCATCTACCCTACACCACCTACCATACCCTACACCATCTACCATACCCTACACCATCTACCATACTCTACACCATCTACCATACCCTACACCACCTACCATACCCTACACCATCTACCATACACCACCTACCATACCCTACACCATCTACCATACCCTACACCACCTACCCTACACCATCTACCATACCCTACACCATCTACCATATCCTACACCATCTACCATACCCTACACCACCTACCCTACACCATCTACCATACCCTACACCATCTACCATACCCTACACCACCTACCCTACACCATCTACCATACCCTACACCATCTACCATACCCTACACCATCTACCACACCCTACACCATCTACCATACCCTACACCACATACCATACCTTACACCATCTACCATACCCTACACCATCTACCCTACACCATCTACCATACCCTACACCATCTACCATACCCTACACCATCTACCACACCCTACACCATCTACCATACCCTACACCATCTACCATACCCTAGTCCATCTACCATACCCTACACCATCTACCACACCCTACACCATCTACCATACCCTACACCATCTACCATACCCTAGTCCATCTACCATACCCTACACCACCTATCATACCCTACACCACCTACCATACCCTACACCACCTATCATACCCTACACCATCTACCATACCCTACACCATCTACCATACCCTACACCACCTACCATACCCTACACCATCTACCATACCCTACACCACCTACCCTACACCACCTACCATACCCTACACCATCTACCATACCCTACATCACCTACCCTACACCATCTAACATACCCTACACCATCTACCATACCCTACACCATCTACCATACCCTACACCACCTACCCTACACCATCTACCATACCCTACACCATCTACCATACCCTACACCATCTACCATACCCTACACCATCTACCATACCCTACACCACATACCATACCTTACACAATCTACCATACCCTACAACATCTACCCTACACCATCTACCATACCCTACACCATCTACCATACCCTACACCATCTACCACACCCTACACCATCTACCATACCCTACACCATCTACCATACCCTAGTCCATCTACCATACCCTACACCATCTACCATACCCTACACAACCTACCATACCCTACACCACCTATCATACCCTACACCATCTACCATACCCTACACCATCTACCATACCCTACACCACCTATCATACCCTACACCATCTACCATACCCTACACCATCTACCATACCCTACACCATCTACCACACCCTACACCATCTACCATACCCTACACCATCTACCCTACACCACCTACCATACCCTACACCATCTACCATACCCTACACCACCAACCCTACACCACCTACCATACCCTACACCATCTACCATACCCTACACCACCTACCCTACACCATCTAACATACCCTACACCATCTACCATACCCTACACCATCTACCATACCCTACACCACCTACCCTACACCATCTACCATACCCTACACCATCTACCATACCCTACACCATCTACCATACCCTACACCATCTACCATACCCTACACCACATACCATACCTTACACCATCTACCATACCCTACACCATCTACCCTACACCATCTACCATACCTTACACCATCTACCATACCCTACACCATCTACCACACCCTACACCATCTACCATACCCTACACCATCTACCATACCCTAGTCCATCTACCATACCCTACACCATTTACCATACCCTACACCACCTACCATACCCTACACCACCTATCATACCCTACACCATCTACCATACCCTACACCATCTACCATACCCTACACCACCTATCATACCCTACACCATCTACCATACCCTACACCATCTACCACACCCTACACCATCTACCATACCCTACACCATCTACCCTACACCATCTACCATACCCTACACTATCTACCATACCCTACACCATCTACCATACCCTACACCATCTACCATACCCTACACCATCTACCATACCCTACACCACCTATCATACCCTACACCATCTACCCCACCCCACCCTACACCACATACCATACCCTACACCATCTACCATACCCTACACCATCTACCATACCCTACACCATATACCATACCCTACACCATCTACCATACCCTACACCATCTACCATACCCTACACCATCTACCCTACACCACCTACCATACCCTACACCATCTACCATACCCTACACCATCTACCATACCCTACACCATCTACCATACCCTACACCACCTACCATACCCTACACCATCTACCATACCCTACACCATCTACCATACCCTACACCACATACCATACCCTACACCATCTACCCTACACCATCTACCATACCCTACACCATCTACCCTACACCATCTACCATACCCTATCTACCATACCCTATCTACCATACCCTACACCACCTACCATACCCTACACCATCTACCATACCCTACACCACATACCATACCCTACACCATCTACCATACCCTACACCATCTACCATACCCTACACCACATACCATACCCTACACCATCTACCATACCCTACACCATCTACCATACCCTACACCATCTACCCTACACCACCTACCATACCCTACACCATCTACCATACCCTACACCATCTACCATACCCTACACCATCTACCATACCCTACACCATCTAACATACCCTACACCACCTACCATACCCTACACCATCTACCATACCCTACACCACCTATCATACCCTACACCACCCACCATACCCTACACCATCTACCATACCCTACACCACCTACCATACCCTACACCACCTACCATACCCTACACCATCTACCATACACCACCTATCATACCCTACACCACCTACCATACCCTACACCATCTACCATACCCTACACCATCTACCATACCCTACACCATCTACCATAACCTACACCATCTACCATACCCTAGTCCATCTACCCTACACCACCTACCATACCTTACACCATCTACCCTACACCACCTACCATACCCTACACCACCTACCAAACCCTACATCACCTACCATACCTTACACCATCTACCCTACACCATCTACCATACCCTACACCATCTACCATACCCTACACCATCTACCATACCCTACACCACCTACCATACCCTACACCATCTACCATACCCTACACCATCTACCATACCCTACACGATCTACCCTACACCACCTACCATACCCTACACCATCTACCATACCATACACCATCTACCATACCCTACACCACCTACCATACCCTACACCATCTACCATACCCTACACCATCTACCATACCCTACACCACATACCATACCCTACACCACCTACCATACCCTACACCATCTACCATACCCTACACCATCTACCATACCCTACACCACCTACCATACCCTACACCATCTACCATACCCTACACCATCTACCATACCCTACACCACCTACCCTACACCATCTACCATACCCTACACCATCTACCATACCCTACACCACCTACCATACCCTACACCATCTACCATACCCTACACCATCTACCATACCCTACACCATCTACCATACCCTACACCATCTACCATACCCTACACCATCTACCATACCCTACACCACATACCATACCCTACACCACCTACCATACCCTACACCATCTACCATACCCTACACCATCTACCATACCCTACACCACCTACCATACCCTACACCATCTACCATACCCTACACCATCTACCATACCCTACACCATCTACCATACCCTACACCATCTACCCTACACCACTTACCATACCCTTCACCATCTACATTACATTTACATTTAAGTCATTTAGCAGACGCTCTTATCCAGAGCGACTTACAAATTGGAAAGTTCATACATATTCATCCTGGTCCCCCCGTGGGGTATGAACCCACAACCCTGGCGTTGCAAGCGCCATGCTCTACCAACTGAGCCACACACCACCTACCATACCCTACACCATCTACCATACCCTACACCATCTACCATACCCTACACCATCTACCATACCCTACACCACCTACCATACCCTACACCACCTACCATACCCTACACCATCTACCCTACACCACCTACCATACCCTACACCATCTACCATACCCTACACCATCTACCATACCCTACACCATCTACCATACCCTACATCACCTACCATACCCTACACCATCTACCATACCCTACACCATCCACCATACCCTACACAATCTACCATACCCTACACCACCTACCATACCCTACACCATCTACCCTACACCACCTACCATACCCTACACCACATACCATACCCTACACCATCTACCATACCCTACACCATCTACCATACCCTACACCATCTACCCTACACCACCTACCATACCCTACACCATCTACCATACCCTACACCATCTACCATACCCTACACCATCTACCATACCCTACACCACCTACCATACCCTACACCATCTACCATACCCTACACCACCTACCATACCCTGAACTATCTACCATACCCTACACCATCTACCATACCCTACACCATCTACCATACCCTACACCACTTATCATACCCTACACCATCTACCCCACCCTACACCACATACCATACCCTATACCATCTACCATACCCTACACCATCTACCATACCCTACACCACATACCATACCCTACACCATCTACCATACCCTACACCATCTAGCATACCCTACACCATCTACCCTACACCACCTACCATACCCTACACCATCTACCGTACCCTACACCATCTACCATACCCTACACCATCTACCATACCCTACACCACCTACCATACCCTACACCATCTACCATACCCTACACCACCTACCATACCCTACACCATCTACCATACCCTACACCATCTACCATACCCTACACCATCTACCATACCCTACACCACATACCATACCCTACACCATCTACCATACCCTACACCATCTACCATACCCTACACCATCTACCCTACACCACCTACCATACCCTACACCATCTACCATACCCTACACCATCTACCATACCCTACACCATCTACCATACCCTACACCACCTACCATACCCTACACCATCTACCATACCCTACACCACCTACCATACCCTACACCATCTACCATACCCTACACCACCTACTATAACCTACACCATCTACCATACCCTACACCACCTACCATACCCTACACCATCTACCATACCCTACACCATCTACCATACCCTACACCACCTACCATACCCTACACCACCTATCATACCCTACACCATCTACCATACCCTACACCACATACCATACCCTACACCATCTACCATACCCTACACCATCTGCCATACCCTACACCACATACCATACCCTACACCATCTACCATACCCTACACCATCTACCATACCCTACACCATCTACCCTACACCACCTACCATACCCTACACCATCTACAATACCCTACACCATCTACCATACCCTACACCATCTACCATACCCTACACCATCTACCATACCCTACACCATCTACCATACCCTACACCACATACCATACCCTACACCATCTACCATACCCTACACCATCTACCATACCGTACACCATCTACCCTACACCACCTACCATACCCTACACCATCTACCATACCCTACACCATCTACCATACCCTACACCACCTACCATACCCTACACCACCTACCATACCCTACACCATCTACCATACCCTACACCACCTACCATACCCTACACCATCTACCATACCCTACACCACCTACCATACCCTACACCATCTACCATACCCTACACCACCTACCATACCCTACACCATCTACCATACCCTACACCATCTACCATACCCTACACCACCTACCATACCCTACACCACCTATCATACCCTACACCATCTACCATACCCTACACCACATACCATACCCTACACCATCTACCATACCCTACACCATCTACCATACCCTACACCACATACCATACCCTACACCATCTACCATACCCTACACCATCTACCATACCCTACACCATCTACCCTACACCACCTACCATACCCTACACCATCTACCATACCCTACACCATCTACCATACCCTACACCATCTACCATACCCTACACCATCTACCATACCCTACACCATCTACCATACCCTACACCATCTACCATACCCTACACCACCGACCATGCCCTACACCATCTACCATACCCTACACCATCTACCATACCCTACACCATCTACCATACCCTACACCACCTACCATACCCTACACCATCTACCATACCCTACACCACCTACAATACCCTACACCATCTACCATACCCTACACCATCTACCATACCCTACACCATCTACCATACCCTACACCATCTACCATACCCTACCCCACCTATCATACCCTACACCATCTACCATACCCTACACCACATACCATACCCTACACCATCTACCATACCCTACACCATCTACCATACCCTACACCACATACCATACCCTACACCATCTACCATACCCTACACCATCTACCATACCCTACACCATCTACCCTACACCACCTACCATACCCTACACCATCTACCATACCCTACACCATCTACCATACCCTACACCATGTACCATACCCTACACCATCTACCATACCCTACACCATCTACCATACCCTACACCATCTACCATACCCTACACCACCGACCATGCCCTACACCATCTACCATACCCTACACCATCTACCATACCCTACACCATCTACCATACCCTACACCACCGACCATACCCTACACCATCTACCATACCCTACACCACCTACAATACCCTACACCATCTACCATACCCTACACCATCTACCAT
The DNA here is from genome assembly GCF_045679555.1 of Salvelinus alpinus. NCBI lineage: Eukaryota > Metazoa > Chordata > Actinopteri > Salmoniformes > Salmonidae > Salvelinus > Salvelinus alpinus. The sequence goes on along the minus strand of NC_092095.1, from coordinate 79,941,376 downwards.
ACCCTACACCATCTACCATACCCTACACCATCTACCATACCCTACCCCACCTATCATACCCTACACCATCTACCATACCCTACACCACCTACCATACCCTACACCATCTACCATACCCTACACCACCTACAATACCCTACACCATCTACCATACCCTACACCATCTACCATACCCTACACCATCTACCATACCCTACACCATCTACCATACCCTACACCATCTACCATACCCTACACCACCTACCATACCCTACACCACCTACCATACCCTACACCATCTACCATACCCTACACCATCTACCATACCCTACACCATCTACCATACCCTACACCATCTACCATACCCTACACCATCTACCATACCCTACACCACCTACCATACCCTACACCACCTACCATACCCTACACCATCTACCATACCCTACACCATCTACCATACCCTACACCATCTACCATACCCTAGTCCATCTACCATACCCTACACCATCTACCATACCCTACACCACCTACCATACCCTACACCATCTACCATACCCTAGTCCATCTACCATACCCTACACCATCTACCATACCCTACACCATCTACCATACCCTACACCATCTACCATACCCTAGTCCATCTACCATACCCTACACCATCTACCATACCCTACACCATCTACCATACCCTACACCACCTACCATACCCTACACCATCTACCCTACACCATCTACCATACCCTACACCATCTACCATACCCTACACCACCTATCATACCCTACACCACCTATCATACCCTACACCATCTACCATACCCTACACCACCTACCATACCCTACACCATCTACCATACCCTACACCATCTACCATACCCTACACCACCTACCATACCCTACACCATCTACCATACCCTACACCATCTACCATACCCTACACCATCTACCATACCCTACACCATCTACCATACCCTACACCATCTACCATACCCTACACAACCTACCATACCCTACACCATCTACCATACCCTACACCATCTACCATACCCTACACCACCTACCATACCCTACACCATCTACCATACCCTACACCATCTACCATACCCTACACCATCTACCATACCCTACACCATCTACCATACCCTACACCATCTACCATACCCTACACCACCGACCATGCCCTACACCATCTACCATACCCTACACCATCTACCATACCCTACACCATCTACCATACCCTACACCACCGACCATACCCTACACCATCTACCATACCCTACACCACCTACAATACCCTACACCATCTACCATACCCTACACCATCTACCATACCCTACACCATCTACCATACCCTACACCATCTACCATACCCTACCCCACCTATCATACCCTACACCATCTACCATACCCTACACCACCTACCATACCCTACACCATCTACCATACCCTACACCACCTACCATACCCTACACCACCTACCATACCCTACACCATCTACCATACCCTACACCATCTACCATACCCTACACCATCTACCATACCCTACACCATCTACCATACCCTACACCACCTACCATACCCTACACCACATACCATACACTACACCATCTACCATACCCTACACCATCTACCATACCCTACACCATCTACCCTACACCACCTACCATACCCTACACCATCTACCATACCCTACACCATCTACCATACCCTACACCATGTACCATACCCTACACCATCTACCATACCCTACACCATCTACCATACCCTACACAATCTACCATACCCTACACCACCGACCATGCCCTACACCATCTACCATACCCTACACCATCTACCATACCCTACACCATCTACCATACCCTACACCACCGACCATACCCTACACCATCTACCATACCCTACACCACCTACAATACCCTACACCATCTACCATACCCTACACCATCTACCATACCCTACACCATCTACCATACCCTACACCATCTACCATACCCTACCCCACCTATCATACCCTACACCATCTACCATACCCTACACCACCTACCATACCCTACACCATCTACCATACCCTACACCACCTACAATACCCTACACCATCTACCATACCCTACACCATCTACCATACCCTACACCATCTACCATACCCTACACCATCTACCATACCCTACACCATCTACCATACCCTACACCACCTACCATACCCTACACCACCTACCATACCCTACACCATCTACCATACCCTACACCATCTACCATACCCTACACCATCTACCATACCCTACACCATCTACCATACCCTACACCACCTACCATACCCTACACCATCTACCATACCCTACACCACCTACCATACCCTACACCACCTACCATACCCTACACCATCTACCATACCCTACACCATCTACCATACCCTACACCATCTACCATACCCTAGTCCATCTACCATACCCTACACCATCTACCATACCCTACACCACCTACCATACCCTACACCATCTACCATACCCTAGTCCATCTACCATACCCTACACCATCTACCATACCCTACACCATCTACCATACCCTACACCATCTACCATACCCTAGTCCATCTACCATACCCTACACCATCTACCATACCCTACACCATCTACCATACCCTACACCACCTACCATACCCTACACCATCTACCCTACACCATCTACCATACCCTACACCATCTACCATACCCTACACCACCTATCATACCCTACACCACCTATCATACCCTACACCATCTACCATACCCTACACCACCTACCATACCCTACACCATCTACCATACCCTACACCATCTACCATACCCTACACCACCTACCATACCCTACACCATCTACCATACCCTACACCATCTACCATACCCTACACCATCTACCATACCCTACACCATCTACCATACCCTACACCATCTACCATACCCTACACAACCTACCATACCCTACACCATCTACCATACCCTACACCATCTACCATACCCTACACCACCTACCATACCCTACACCATCTACCATACCCTACACCATCTACCATACCCTACACCATCTACCATACCCTACACCATCTACCATACCCTACACCATCTACCATACCCTACACCACCGACCATGCCCTACACCATCTACCATACCCTACACCATCTACCATACCCTACACCATCTACCATACCCTACACCACCGACCATACCCTACACCATCTACCATACCCTACACCACCTACAATACCCTACACCATCTACCATACCCTACACCATCTACCATACCCTACACCATCTACCATACCCTACACCATCTACCATACCCTACCCCACCTATCATACCCTACACCATCTACCATACCCTACACCACCTACCATACCCTACACCATCTACCATACCCTACACCACCTACCATACCCTACACCACCTACCATACCCTACACCATCTACCATACCCTACACCATCTACCATACCCTACACCATCTACCATACCCTACACCATCTACCATACCCTACACCACCTACCATACCCTACACCATCTACCATACCCTACACCATCTACCATACCCTACACCATCTACCATACCCTACACCATCTACCATACCCTACACCATCTACCATACCCTAGTCCATCTACCATACCCTACACCATCTACCATACCCTACACCACCTACCATACCCTACACCATCTACCATACCCTAGTTCATCTACCATACCCTACACCACCTACCATACCCTACACCATCTACCATACCATACACCACCTACAATACCCTACACCATCTACCATACCCTACACCATCTACCATACCCTACACCATCTACCATACCCCACACCATCTACCATACCCTACCCCACCTATCATACCCTACACCATCTACCATACCCTACACCACATACCATACCCTACACCATCTACCATACCCTACACCATCTACCATACCCTACACCACCTACCATACCCTACACCATCTACCATACCCTACACCATCTACCATACCCTACACCATCTACCCTAAACCACCTACCATACCCTACACCATCTACCATACCCTACACCATCTACCATACCCTACACCATCTACCATACCCTACACCATCTACCATACCCTACACCATCTACCATACCCTACACCACCGACCATGCCCTACACCATCTACCATACCCTACACCATCTACCATACCCTACACCATCTACCATACCCTACACCACCTACCATACCCTACACCATCTACCATTCCCTACACCACCTACAATACCCTACACCATCTACCATACCATACACCATCTACCATACCCTACACCATCTACCATACCCTACACCATCTACCATACCCTACCCCACCTATCATACCCTACACCATCTACCATACCCTACACCACCTACCATACCCTACACCATCTACCATACCCTACACCACCTACCATACCCTACACCATCTACCATACCCTACACCATCTACCATACCCTACACCATCTACCATACCCTACACCATCTACCATACCCTACACCATCTACCATACCCTACACCACCTACCATACCCTACACCATCTACCATACCCTACACCATCTACCATACCCTACACCATCTACCATACCCTACACCATCTACCATACCCTACACCATCTACCATACCCTAGTCCATCTACCATACCCTACACCATCTACCATACCCTACACCACCTACCATACCCTACACCATCTACCATACCCTAGTCCATCTACCATACCCTACACCATCTACCATACCCTACACCATCTACCATACCCTACACCATCTACCATACCCTACACCATCTACCATACCCTAGTCCATCTACCATACCCTACACCATCTACCATACCCTACACCACCTACCATACCCTACACCATCTACCATACCCTAGTTCATCTACCATACCCTACACCACCTACCATACCCTACACCATCTACCATACCATATACCACCTACAATACCCTACACCATTTACCATACCCTACACCATCTACCATACCCTACACCATCTACCATACCCTACACCATCTACCATACCCTACCCCACCTATCATACCCTACACCATCTACCATACCCTACACCACATACCATACCCTACACCATCTACCATACCCTACACCATCTACCATACCCTACACCACCTACCATACCCTACACCATCTACCATACCCTACACCATCTACCATACCATACACCATCTACCCTACACCACCTACCATACCCTACACCATCTACCATACCCTACACCATCTACCATACCCTACACCATCTACCATACCCTACACCATCTACCATACCCTACACCATCTACCATACCCTACACCATCTACCATACCCTACACCATCTACCATACCCTACACCACCTACCATACCCTACACCATCTACCATTCCCTACACCACCTACAATACCCTACACCATCTACCATACCCTACACCATCTACCATACCCTACACCATCTACCATACCCTACACCATCTACCATACCCTACCCCACCTATCATACCCTACACCATCAACCATACCCTACACCACCTACCATACCCTACACCATCTACCATACCCTACACCACCTACCATACCCTACACCATCTACCATACCCTACACCATCTACCATACCCTACACCATCTACCATACCCTACACCATCTACCATACCCTACACCATCTACCATACCCTACACCATCTACCATACCCTACACCATCTACCATACCCTACACCATCTACCATACCCTACACCATCTACCATACACCATCTACCCTACACCACCTATCATACCCTACACCATCTACCATACCCTACACCATCTACCATACCCTACACCACCCAGGTCTCCTTCATTATGAGTGGCAGTCATTATTTATGGATTTGATGACCAACCCTCCTCCTCAGCTCAGCCTCCACCACACAGAGAGAGAGAGGGAGAGAGAGAGAGACAGAGAGAGAGAGAGAGAGAGAGAGAGAGAGAGAGACAGAGAGAGAGAGAGAGAGAGAGAGAGAGAGAGAGAGAGAGAGAGAGAGAGAGAGAGAGAGCGAGAGAGAGAGAGACAGTTAATGAAAATACTAATTACCTGGTGATATACTGACGGGGCTGGAGCGTCCTTATCACAGAGAGGGTGTGTCCCTAATTAAGTTCCCCCTACATATGGCCCACAGGGCTCTGGTTATACGCAGTCCACTACGTAGGGGAGAGGTTGTCATTAGGGATACACACAGAGCATTTGTTTTTAATAGAGTAATAATCAGACTGTTATATTTGGGCTGATGGTTTGGAGTGGCTAATTGACCAATAAAGATGTGTGATGGATCATTATTTTTGTCTCTCTTGTTACAGGGACTTATAGCCTTTAGACTCAGTCTGAGACACACTGACCTAGTTAACAAGTGGATTTAAAGTAATGCAGGATATCTCTCAACCACCCTGATGTGTTTAACAAGATCAGAAGTTTATGGAACATCATATGAGCTCCAAAGGACCAATCATTAGTTTTGGAGCAAATGTATTGAGTAAGTGGGTGGTAATATCAGCCACGGTCATATTTAGTACTTTACTACAAAGCCTCCATCCTCCTAATGAGAAGGGAATACATGTTTTCATTCTCTTCAGTAGCCAGATAGGAGAGAGAGAGATGGAGAGAGAGAAGAGAGAGAGGGAGATAGAGATGAGAGGAGAGAGGAGAGAGAGGAGAGAGAGAGGAGAGAGAGAGAGAAAGAAGGGGAGAGAAAGAAGGAGGGAGAGAGAGTGAGAGAGAGAAAGAGGAGAGAGAGAGTGAGAGTGAGAGAGAGAGAGAGAAATATCACAGTGTGCCACCACAGCAGCAATATTTGTGACCTGTTGCCACAAGAAAAGTGCAACCAGTGAAGCACAAAATGAATGTCTTTTTTCCTTTGGAACTTTTGTGAGTGTAATGTTTACTGTTCATTTTTATTGTTTATTTTCTATTTCACCTGCTTTGGCACTGTAAACATATGTTTCCCATTCCAATAAAGCCCTTTGAATTGAACTGAGAGAGAGAGAGGAGAGAGAGAGGAGAGAGAGTGAGAGAGAGAGAGGAGAGGAGAGGAGCGATAGAGAGAGAGGGTGAGGAGAGGGTGAGAGAGAGAGAGAGAGAGAGAGAGAGAGAGAGAGAGAGAGAGAGAGAGAGAGAGAGAGAGAGAGAGAGAGAGAGAGAGGAGTGAGAGAGAGAGAGAGAGAGAGAGAGAGAGAGAGAGAGAGAGAGGAGTGAGAGAGAGAGAGAGAGACATGTTAATATGAGAAGGAAGGAAGCAGTCTTCCTATGGTCTGCTTCTAATCAATGGATTATTACCTGGTGATGTCCAATACAATTACTACCATTCCTTTTCTGAGGGCATCTCTGCCTACATAATTCCTTATATATAATATGTAATACATCCTCTAGGCCTCAGTCCTCTACGGATCAGGTTCTTTGAGTTGGAGCTGGGGGTTGAGAATATGTGTTGTCTACTACATCATGCACGCAACAGAAAATATGGCGTATTTAACAGTTGAAGACACAATCTTCTGGATTTTTCTATTTGAATGTAAAACCCCTAAAATAGAAGGGGTAGACTATCCATTCACGACCTACTTGAAGATAAACAACACTGTATCTATGAATAGCAACATAAAGAAACGTGCTTTATAAAATACTGAAATATATATTTTCTCTCAATACTGGAATGTTGATATTGGAGAGTTGGGAACACTTAGTTTGGATTGTCCCAAGTAGACGGTTTATAGATGGTTTATAGATGGTTTATAGATGGTTTATAGATGGTTTATAGATGGTTTATAGATGGTTTATAGATGGTTTATAGATGGTTAATAGATGGTTTATAGATGGTTAATAGATGGTTTATAGATGGTTTATAGATGGTTTATAGATGGTTTATAGATGGTTTATAGATGGTTTATAGATGGTTTATAGATGGTTTATAGATGTTCACTAGATGGTTTATAGATGGTTTATAGATGGTTTATAGATGTTCACTAGATGGTTTATAGATGGTTTATAGATGGTTTATAGATGGTTTATAGATGGTTTATAGATGGTTTATAGATGGTTTATAGATGGTTTATAGATGGTTTATAGATGGTTTATAGATGGTTTATAGATGTTCACTAGATGGTTTATAGATGGTTTATAGATGGTTTATAGATGGTTTATAGATGGTTTATAGATGGTTTATAGATGGTTTACAGATGGTTTATAGATGGTTTATAGATGGTTTATAGATGGTTTATAGATGGTTTATAGATGGTTTATAGATGTTCACTAGATGGTTTATAGATGGTTTATAGATGGTTTATAGATGGTTTATAGATGTTCACTAGATGGTTTATAGATGGTTTATAGATGGTTTATAGATGGTTTATAGATGGTTTATAGATGGTTTATAGATGTTCACTAGATGGTTTATAGATGGTTTATAGATGGTTTACAGATGGTTTATAGATGGTTTATAGATGGTTTATAGATGGTTTATAGATGGTTTATAGATGGTTTATAGATGTTCACTAGATGGTTTATAGATGGTTTATAGATGGTTTATAGACGGTTTATAGATGGTTTATAGATGGTTTATAGATGGTTTATAGATGGTTTATAGATGGTTTATAGATGGTTTATAGATGGTTTATAGATGGTTTATAGATGGTCACTATATGGTTTATAGATGGTTTATAGATGGTCACTATATGGTTTATAGATGGTTTATAGATGGTCACTATATGGTTTATAGATGGTTTATAGATGGTTTATAGATGGTTTATAGATGTTCACTAGATGGTTTATAGATGGTTTATAGATGGTTTATAGATGGTTTATAGATGTTCACTAGATGGTTTATAGATGGTTTATAGATGTTCACTAGATGGTTTATAGATGGTTTATAGATGGTTTATAGATGGTTTATAGATGGTTTATAGATGGTTTATAGATGGTTTATAGATGGTTTATAGATGTTCACTAGATGGTTTATAGATGGTTTATAGATGGTTTATAGATGGTTTATAGATGGTTTATAGATGGTTTATAGATGGTTTATAGATGGTTTATAGATGGTTTATAGATGGTTTATAGATGGTTTATAGATGTTCACTAGATGGTTTATAGATGGTTTATAGATGGTTTATAGATGGTTTATAGATGGTTTATAGATGGTTTATAGATGGTTTATAGATGGTTTATAGATGGTTTATAGATGGTTTATAGATGGTTTATAGATGGTTTATAGATGGTTTATAGATGGTTTACAGATGGTTTATAGATGGTTAATAGATGGTTTATAGATGGTTTATAGATGGTTTATAGATGGTTTATAGATGGTTTATAGATGGTTTATAGATGGTTTACAGATGGTTTATAGATGGTTAATAGATGGTTTATAGATGGTTTATAGATGGTTTATAGATGGTTTATAGATGGTTTATAGATGGTTTATAGATGGTTTATAGATGTTTATAGATGGTTTATAGATGTTCACTAGATGGTTTATAGATGGTTTATAGATGGTTTATAGACGGTTTATAGATGGTTTATAGATGGTTTATAGATGGTTTATAGATGGTTTATAGATGGTTTATAGATGTTCACTAGATGGTTTATAGATGGTTTATAGATGGTTTATAGATGGTTTATAGATGGTTAATAGATGGTTTATAGATGGTTTATAGATGGTTTATAGATGGTTTATAGATGTTTATAGATGGTTTATAGATGTTTATAGATGGTTTATAGATGGTTTATAGATGGTTTATAGATGGTTTATAGATGTTCACTAGATGGTTTATAGATGGTTTATAGATGGTTTATAGATGGTTTATAGATGGTTTATAGATGGTTTATAGATGTTCACTAGATGGTTTATAGATGGTTTATAGATGGTTTACAGATGGTTTATAGATGGTTTATAGATGGTTTATAGATGGTTTACAGATGGTTTATAGATGGTTTATAGATGGTTTATAGATGGTTTATAGATGTTTATAGATGGTTTATAGATGGTTTATAGATGGTTTATAGACGGTTTATAGATGGTTTATAGATGGTTTATAGATGGTTTATAGATGGTTTATAGACGGTTTATAGATGTTTATAGATGGTTTATAGATGGTTTATAGATGGTTTATAGATGGTTTATAGATGTTTATAGATGGTTTATAGATGGTTTATAGATGGTTTATAGATGGTTTATAGATGGTTTATAGATGGTCACTATATGGTTTATAGATGGTTTATAGATGTTTATAGATGTTTATAGATGGTTTACAGATGGTTTATAGATGGTTTATAGATGGTTTATAGACGGTTTATAGATGTTTATAGATGGTTTACAGATGGTTTATAGATGGTTTATAGATGGTTTATAGACGGTTTATAGATGTTTATAGATGGTTTATAGATGGTTTATAGATGGTTTATAGACGGTTTATAGATGGTTTATAGATGGTTTATAGATGGTTTATAGATGGTTTATAGACGGTTTATAGATGGTTTATAGATGGTTTATAGATGGTTTATAGATGGTTTATAGATGTTTATAGATGTTCACTAGATGGTTTACAGATGGTTTATAGATGGTTTATAGATGTTCACTAGATGGTTTATAGATGGTTTACAGATGGTTTATAGATGGTTTATAGATGGTTTATAGACGGTTTATAGATGTTTATAGATGGTTTATAGATGTTCACTAGATGGTTTATAGATGTTCACTAGATGGTTTATAGATGGTTTATAGATGGTTTATAGATGGTTTATAGATGGTTAATAGATGGTTTATAGATGGTTTATAGATGGTTTATAGATGGTTTATAGATGGTTTATAGATGGTTTATAGATGGTTTATAGATGGTTTATAGATGGTTTATAGACGGTTTATAGATGTTTATAGATGGTTTATAGATGTTCACTAGATGGTTTATAGATGTTCACTAGATGGTTTATAGATGGTTTATAGATGGTTTATAGATGGTTAATAGATGGTTTATAGATGGTTTATAGATGTTCACTAGATGGTTTATAGATGGTTTATAGATGGTTTATAGATGGTTTATAGATGGTTAATAGATGGTTTATAGATGGTTTATAGATGGTTTATAGATGGTTTATAGATGGTTTATAGATGGTTTATAGATGGTTTATAGATGGTTTATAGATGGTTTATAGATGGTTTATAGATGGTTTATAGATGGTTTATAGATGGTTTATAGACGGTTTATAGATGGTTTATAGATGGTTTATAGATGGTTTATAGATGGTTTATAGATGTTTATAGATGTTCACTAGATGGTTTACAGATGGTTTATAGATGGTTTATAGATGTTCACTAGATGGTTTATAGATGGTTTATAGATGGTTTATAGATGTTTATAGATGGTTTACAGATGGTTTATAGATGGTTTACAGATGGTTTATAGATGGTTTATAGATGGTTTATAGATGTTCACTAGATGGTTTATAGATGGTTTATAGATGTTCACTAGATGGTTTATAGATGGTTTATAGATGGTTTATAGATGGTTTATAGATGTTTATAGATGGTTTATAGATGGTTTATAGATGTTTATAGATGGTTTATAGATGGTTTATAGATGGTTTATAGATGGTTTATAGATGGTTTATAGATGGTTTATAGATGGTTTATAGATGGTTTATAGATGGTTTATAGATGGTTTATAAATGGTTTATAGATGTTTATAGATGTTTATAGATGGTTTATAGATGGTTTATAGATGGTTTATAGATGGTTTATAGATGTTTATAGATGGTTTATAGATGGTTTATAGATGGTTTATAGATGGTTTATAGATGGTTTATAGATGGTTTATAGATGGTTTACAGATGGTTTATAGATGGTTTATAGATGGTTTATAGACGGTTTATAGATGGTTTATAGATGGTTTATAGATGGTTTATAGATGGTTTATAGATGGTTTATAGATGGTTTATAGATGGTTTATAGATGTTTATAGATGGTTTATAGATGGTTTATAGATGGTTTATAGATGGTTTATAGATGGTTTATAGATGGTTTATAGATGGTTTATAGATGGTTTATAGATGTTTATAGATGGTTTATAGATGGTTTATAGATGGTTTATAGATGTTTATAGATGGTTTATAGATGGTTTATAGATGGTTTATAGATGGTTTATAGATGGTTTACAGATGGTTTATAGATGGTTTATAGATGGTTTATAGACGGTTTATAGATGGTTTATAGATGGTTTATAGATGGTTTATAGATGGTTTATAGATGGTTTATAGATGTTCACTAGATGGTTTATAGATGGTTTATAGATGGTTTATAGATGGTTTATAGATGGTTTATAGATGGTTTATAGATGGTTTATAGATGGTTTATAGATGGTTTATAGATGTTTATAGATGTTTATAGATGGTTTATAGATGGTTTATAGATGGTTTATAGATGGTTTATAGATGGTTTATAGATGGTTAATAGATGTTTATAGATGTTCACTAGATGGTTTATAGATGGTTTATAGACGGTTTATAGACGGTTTATAGATGGTTTATAGACGTCACTAGATGGTTTATAGATGGTTTATAGATGGTTTATAGATGGTTTATAGATGTTCACTAGATGGTTTATAGATGGTTTATAGATGGTTTATAGATGGTTTATAGATGGTTTATAGATGTTTATAGATGGTTTATAGATGGTTTATAGATGGTTTATAGATGGTTTATAGATGGTTTATAGATGGTTTATAGATGGTTTATAGATGGTTTATAGACGGTTTATAGATGGTTTATAGATGGTTTATAGACGGTTTATAAATGGTTTATAGATGGTTTATAGACGGTTTATAGATGGTTTATAGATGGTTTATAGATGGTTTATAGATGTTCACTAGATGGTTTATAGATGGTTTATAGATGGTTTATAGATGGTTTATAGATGTTCACTAGATGGTTTATAGATGGTTTATAGATGGTTTATAGATGGTTTATAGATGGTTTATAGATGGTTTATAGATGGTTTATAGATGGTTTATAGACGGTTTATAGATGGTTTATAGATGGTTTATAGATGGTTTATAGATGTTCACTAGATGGTTAATAGATGGTTTATAGATGGTTTATAGATGGTTTATAGATGGTTTATAGATGGTTTATAGATGGTTTATAGATGTTTACAGATGGTTTATAGATGGTTTATAGACGGTTTATAGATGGTTTATTGACGGTTTATAGATGGTTTATAGACGGTTTATAGATGGTTTATAGACGGTTTATAGATGGTTTATAGACGGTTTATAGATGGTTTATAGATGGTTTATAGATGGTTTATAGATGTTCACTAGATGGTTTATAGATGGTTTATAGATGGTTTATAGATGGTTTATAGATGGTTTATAGATGGTTTATAGATGGTTTATAGATGTTCACTAGATGGTTTATAGATGGTTTATAGATGTTTATAGATGGTTTATAGATGGTTTATAGATGGTTTATAGATGGTTTATAGATGGTTTATAGATGGTTTATAGATGGTTTATAGATGTTCACTAGATGGTTTATAGACGGTTTATAGATGGTTTATAGATGGTTTATAGATGGTTTATAGATGGTTAACTAGATGTTCACTAGATGGTTTATAGATGGTTTATAGATGGTTTATAGATGGTTTATAGATGGTTTATAGATGGTTTATAGATGGTTTATAGATGTTTTATAGATGGTTTATAGATGGTTTATAGATGGTTTATAGATGTTCACTAGATGGTTTATAGATGGTTTATAGATGGTTTATAGATGGTTTATAGATGTTCACTAGATGGTTTATAGATGGTTTATAGATGTTTATAGATGGTTTATAGATGGTTTATAGATGGTTTATAGATGGTTTATAGATGGTTTATAGATGGTTTATAGATGTTCACTAGATGGTTTATAGATGGTTTATAGATGGTTTATAGATGGTTTATAGATGGTTTATAGACGGTTTATAGATGGTTTATAGATGGTTTATAGATGGTTTATAGATGGTTTATAGATGTTCACTAGATGGTTTATAGATGGTTAATAGATGGTTTATAGATGGTTTATAGATGGTTTATAGATGTTTATAGATGGTTTATAGATGTTCACTAGATGGTTTATAGATGGTTTATAGACATCACTAGATGGTTTATAGATGGTTTATAGATGGTTTATAGATGGTTTATAGATGGTTTATAGATGTTTATAGATGGTTTATAGATGTTTATAGATGGTTTATAGATGGTTTATAGATGGTTTATAGATGGTTTATAGATGGTTTATAGATGGTTTATAGATGGTTTATAGATGTTTATAGATGGTTTATAGATGTTTATAGATGTTTATAGATGGTTTATAGATGGTTTATAGATGGTTTATAGATGGTTTATAGATGGTTTATAGATGGTTTATAGATGGTTTATAGATGGTTTATAGATGGTTTATAGATGTTTATAGATGGTTTATAGATGTTCACTAGATGGTTTATAGATGGTTTATAGATGGTTTATAGATGGTTTATAGATGGTTTATAGATGGTTTATAGATGGTTTATAGATGGTTTATAGATGGTTTATAGATGGTTTATAGATGGTTTATAGATGGTTTATAGATGGTTTATAGATGGTTTATAGATGGTTTATAGATGGTTTACAGATGGTTTATAGATGGTTTATAGATGGTTTATAGATGGTTTATAGATGTTCACTAGATGGTTTATAGATGGTTTATAGATGGTTTATAGATGGTTTATAGATGGTTTATAGATGGTTTATAGATGGTTTATAGATGGTTTATAGATGGTTTATAGATGTTTATAGATGGTTTATAGACGGTTTATAGATGGTTTATAGATGGTTTATAGATGGTTTATAGATGTTCACTAGATGGTTTATAGATGGTTTATAGATGGTTTATAGATGGTTTATAGATGGTTTATAGATGGTTTATAGATGGTTTATAGATGGTTTATAGATGGTTTATAGATGTTTATAGATGGTTTATAGATGTTCACTAGATGGTTTATAGATGGTTTATAGATGGTTTATAGATGGTTTATAGATGGTTTATAGATGGTTTATAGATGGTTTATAGATGGTTTATAGATGGTTTATAGATGGTTTATAGATGTTTATAGATGTTCACTAGATGGTTTATAGATGGTTTATAGATGGTTTATAGATGGTTTATAGATGGTTTATAGATGGTTTATAGATGGTTTATAGATGTTTATAGATGGTTTATAGATGGTTTATAGATGGTTTATAGATGGTTTATAGATGGTTAATAGATGGTTTATAGATGGTTTATAGATGGTTTATAGATGGTTTATAGATGGTTTATAGATGGTTTATAGATGGTTTATAGATGGTTTATAGATGGTTTATAGATGGTTTATAGATGGTTTATAGATGGTTTATAGATGGTTTATAGATGTTTATAGATGGTTTATAGATGGTTTATAGATGGTTTATAGATGGTTTATAGATGGTTTATAGATGGTTTATAGATGGTTTATAGATGGTTTATAGATGGTTTATAGATGTTTATAGATGGTTTATAGATGTTCACTAGATGGTTTATAGATGGTTTATAGATGGTTTATAGATGGTTTATAGATGGTTTATAGATGGTTTATAGATGGTTTATAGATGGTTTATAGATGGTTTATAGATGGTTTATAGATGGTTTATAGATGGTTTATAGATTTTTCCCTATATAGTGCACTACTTTAGACCAGAGCCCTATAGAACCCTATTCCCTGTATAGTAAACTACTTTAGACCAGAGCCCTATAGAACCCTATTCCCTATATATAGTGCACTACTTTAGACCAGTACCCTATAGAACCCTATTCCCTATATAGTGCACTACTTTTCACCATAGCCCTGGTCAAAAGTAGTGCACAGGTTGTCATTTGGGACGATCAGAAAGTCTCCCATACATACATCACCTTCATAATGGATTATTAAGCCTGGCCCGGTCTGGCCCGCATGGCCCGGTCTGGCATGGCCCGGTCTGGCCCTGTCTGGCCCGGCATGGCCTGGTCTGGCCCGGTCTGGCCCGGTCTGGCCCGGTCTGGCCCGGTCTGGCCCGGTCTGGCCCGGCATGGCCCGGTCTGGCCCGGTCTGGCCCTGTCTGGCCCGGCATGGCCCTGTCTGGCCCGGTGACCACTATATAGGGAATAGGGTGCCATCTGGTACACAGATTTCAGAGTAAAGCAGTACAGCAGTGAAGGAGGAGAAAGAGTAACCAACACACACACACACACACACGCACGCACGCACGCACGCACGCACGCACGCACGCACGCACACACACACACACACACACACACACACACACACACACACACACACACACACACACACACACACACACACACACACACACACACACACACACACACACACACACACACACACACACACACACACACACACACACACACACACACACACACACACACACACACACACATCTACACACCCACAAGAGAAACACACACAAGAGAAACCGAGCCATCTTTGGGAGGCAGGAGGCTTTCTGATCTCCATTTTGGAAAGTGCATAGCCTCTCTAGGGGCTCTGTGTATGGCTTCCAATCAATGTTGACCCTGAACTTTCTTTGTACTGAGTAGAGATCTCACTGGACTGATCCACTGTAGCAAAACAGCACTTCTTATACTCACAGGGCTCTGACGAACACGGAGAGAGAGAGAGAGAGAGAGAGAGACAGAGAGACAGACACAGAGAGAGAGAGAGAGAGACAGAGAGACAGACACAGAGAGAGAGAGAGAGAGAGAGAGAGAGAGAGAGAGAGAGAGAGAGGGAGAGAGAGAGAGAGAGAGAGAGAGAGAGTGAGAGAGACACAGAGAGAGAGAGAGAGAGAGAGAGAGAGAGAGAGAGAGAGAGAGAGAGAGAGAGAGAGAGAGAGACAGTTGAATATCTTGAGAAACGAAAGTAGTTCATTGAACCAAGCTAGACAGAGATACTGTTGAATATCTTGAGAAACTAAGGTAGTTCATTGAACCAAAGCTAGACAGAGATACTGTTGAATATCTTGAGAAACGAAGGTAGTTCATTGGAACAAAGCTAGACAGAGATACTGTTGAATATCTTGAGAAACTAAGGTAGTTCATTGGAACAAAGCTAGACAGAGATACTGTTGAATATCTTGAGAAATGAAGGTAGTTCATTGAACCAAGCTAGACAGAGCGACACTTCTTACACCACAGGACTCTGACAACAACAAAACGGAGAGAGGCTCTTACAACCGCTAGACTTTAGCTCACCGGGCTAACACCTTATTGTATCACGCAGGAGACACAGGTTTGAACCCGGCCGGTCATAGACCTTCAAAGAGAGCCCTTCAGGCCTTGACCACGCCATGTTTTCACATACAGACAGGCACGATTCAGTGCCAGTGGTTGGTCACATGGTTTACATGTACACACACAAGCAACAGCCCTCCCTGCTAGCCAGCATCCCCCCCATCCAGCTAGCTCTACGTTACGGCAGGTCTGTATCTTCCAGAAGGTTCTGAGTCAGCACCATCAACTACAAACAGCTGAGCAACAGAACACCCTGAATCCACTTTAGTCCGATTCCACTGAAATCCAGGACATCTAGAGCGCGTGTGTGTTCGCTCAGGCAACCCCCCCCCCCCCCCAAACAAATCCCACGGCCATGTCAGCAAATCCCAAGCATAGTGCAAACATAAAGCTGATCTTCAATGGCACACGGAAGTAGTCAAATTATCTATTAACGGCTTTGACATGTCGGCACCTCACAGCCTGCCTGAGCCTCCGAACGCAGCGGCTGTGTGTGTGTGTGTGTGTGTGTGTGTGTGTGTGTGTGTGTGTGTGTGTGTGTGTGTGTGTGTGTGTGTGTGTGTGTGTGTGTGTGGTGTGTCTGTGTGTGTGTGTGGTGTGTGTGTGTGTGTGTGTGGTGTGTGTGTGTGTGTGTGTGTGTGTGTGTGTGTGTGTGTGTGTGTGTGTGTGTGTGTGTGTGTGTGTGTGTGTGTGTGTGTGTGTGTGTGTGTGTGTGTGAGTGTGTGTGTGTGTGTGTGTGTGTGTGTGTGTGTGTGTGTGTGTGTGTGTGTGTGTGTGTGTGTGTGTGTGTGTGTGTGTGTGTGTGTGTGCATCCCTCAGCCATTTCCCCTCACTGAATTATGGATGATAATTATCACGGTGGTAGTACCTAGTCCGCCTGCGCCATAACAATCTATTGGAATCTAGGAACAAGTCAGATCTTTCAGGCTACGTTTTATATCATTGGGGCAGAGGGGTTTGTGGATGTTTGTGTGTATTTTTTAATGTGTGCGCGTGGGGTATGTGTGTGTGTGTGGGGGGGGGGGGGGTATGTGTGTGTGTGTGTGTGTGTGTCAGCGTGTGGGTGTGTGTCAGTGTGTGGGTGTGTGAGGGTGTGTTTGTGTCAGTGTGTGTGTGTGTGTGTGTGTGTGTGTGTGTGTGTGTGTGTGTGTGTGTGTGTGTGTGTGTGTGTGTGTGTGTGTGTGTGTGTGTGTGTGTGTGTGTGTGTGTGTGTGTGTGTGTGTGTGTGTAGGTTGCGGCTGGTAAATCTTCATGGAGTTCATGTAGAAAGCTCTATACTAAATGTAATAAAATCCTGCATCATGTGAATAAACACATTCACACAACATTACATGAATCATTATAATGTTCCCCCCCTGATGAATCATTATAATGTCCCCCCCCCTGATGAATCATTATAATGTCCCCCCCCCTGATGAATCATTATAATGTCCCCCCCTCTGATGAATCATTATAATGTCCCCCCCTTGATGAATCATTATAATGTCCCCCCCCTGATGAATCATTATAATGTCCCCCCCCTGATGAATCATTATTATGTCCCCCCCTGATGAATCATTATAATGTCCCCCCCCCCGATGAATCATTATAATGTCCCCCCCCTGATGAATCATTATAATGTCCCCCCCGGTTGAATCATTATAATGTCCCCCCCCTGATGAATCATTATAATGTCCCCCCCCCCCCCTGATGAATCATTATAATGTCCCCCCCCCGATGAATCATTATAATGTCCCCCCTGATGAATCATTATAATGTCCCCCCCCTGATGAATCATTATCATGTCCCCCCCCGATGAATCATTATAATGTCCCCCCCGATGAATCATTATAAAGTCCCCCCCTGATGAATCATTATAATGTCCCCCCTCTGATGAATCATTGTAATGTCCCCCCCTTGATGAATCATTATAATGTCCCCCCCCCTGATGAATCATTATAATGTCCCCCCCCCTGATGAATCATTATAATGTCCCTCCCTGATGAATCATTATAATGTCCCCCCCTGATGAATCATTATAATGTCCCCCCTGATGAACCATTATAATGTCCCACCCTGATGAATCATTATAATGTCCCACCCTGATGAATCATTATAATGTTCCCCCCTCTGATGAATCATTATAATGTCCCCCCCCGATGAATCATTATAATGTCCCCCCCCCTGATGAATCATTATAATGTCCCCCCCTGATGAATCATTATAATGCCCCCCCCCTGATGAATCATTATAATGTCCCCCCCCCTGATGAATCATTATAATGTCCCCCCCTGATGAATCATTATAATGTCCCCCCCCTGATGAACCATTATAATGCCCCCCTCCCTGATGAACCATTATACACACACACACACACACACACACACACACACACACACACACACACACACACACACACACACCACACACACACACACACACACACACACACACACACACACACACACACACACACACACACACACACACACACACACACACACACACACACACACACACACACACACACACACACACACACACCCAGTGGTCTCCCCAGAGGTAGTGTTCACCTTTGAGTCCACTGAGGTATATATTGATTAGTCTGCTGGCCTGTCAGGTCCACAGTGAACAGACCAGGTGATCCAAGACAACACCGGAGACAGCTCCCTCACACCGCTCACAATCAGTTTCTGACACTAACACAGGCAGTAAACACACACACACACACACACACACACACACACACACACACACACACACACACACACACACACACACACACACACACACACACACACACACACACACACACACACACACACACACACACACACACACACACACACACTCTGAAATCTGATGAATTCCCTTCTCTCAGATGACCGCGAGGTGAGAGGGAGAGAGAATAGATGAGAGAAAGAGAGTCCTGTCCAGAGGACTGTCTGTCTGTCTGTCTGTCTGTCTGTCTGTCTGTCTGTCTGTCTGTCTGTCTGTCTGTCTGTCTGTCTGTCTGTCTGTCTGTCTGTCTGTCTGTCTGTCTGTCTGTCTGTCTGTCTGTCAGGAGTGTGATGGCTGATGGCGAGAAACTGACATCTGCTTGTTAGGATTTTGTTTTGTTTTGTTTTCCAGCCTGGTTTCACCATTCCTGGGAAATGGTGACCTACAGCAAGGAAACTTCATGGAAAAGGTGACCTACAGCAGGGAAACTTTATGGAAAAGGTGACCTACAGAAAGGAAACTTCATGGAAAAGGTGACCTACAGCAGGGAAGCTTCATGGAAAAGGTGAACTACAGCAGGGAAGCTTCATGGAAAAGGTGAACTACAGTAGGGAAGCTTAATGGAAAAGTTGACCTACAGCAGGGACGCTTCATGGAAAAAGTGACCTACAGCAGGGAAGCTTCAATGAACAGGTGACCTAGAGAAAGGAAGCTTAATGGAAAAGGTGAACTACAGCAGGGAAGCTTCATGGAAAAGGTGACCTACAGCAGGGAAGCTTAATGGAAAAGGTGACCTACAACAGTGAAGCTTAATGGAATAGGTGACCTACAGCAGGGAAGCTTCATGGAAAAGGTGACCTACAGCAGGGAAGCTTCATGGAAAAAGTGACCTACAGCAGGGAAGCTTCATGGAAAAGGTGACCTACAGCAGGGAAGCTTAATGGAATAGGTGACCTACAACAGTGAAGCTTAATGGAAAAGGTGACCTACAGCAGGGAAGATTAATGGAAAAGGTGACCTACAGCAGGGAAGCTTAATGGAAAAGGTGAACTACAGCAGGGAAGCTTAATGGAAAAGGTGAACTATAGCAGGGAAGCTTAATGGAAAAGGTGACCTACAGCATGGAAGCTTCATGGAAAAGGTGACCTACAGCAGGGAAGCTTAATGGAATAGGTGACCTACAACAGTGAAGCTTAATGGAAAGGTGACCTACAGCAGGGAAGCTTCATGGAAAAGGTGACCTATAGCAGGGAAGCTTCATGGAAAAGGTGACCTACAGCATGGAAGCTTCATGGAAAAGGTGACCTACAGCAGGGAAGCTTAATGGAATAGGTGACCTACAACAGTGAAGCTTAATGGAAAGGTGACCTACAGCAGGGAAGCTTAATGGAAAAGGTGACCTACAGCAGGGAAGCTTAATGGAAAAGGTGAACTACAGCAGGGAAGCTTAATGGAAAAGGTGAACTACAGCAGGGAAGCTTAATGGAAAAGGTGACCTACAGCAGGGAAGCTTCATGGAAAAGATGACCTATAGCACGGGAGTTGAGAGAATGAGTTGAGAAAGGGAGTTGAGAGTTGAGAGAACAAGTTGAGAAAGGGAGTTGAGAGTTGAGAAAGGAGGTTGAGAGTTGAGAGAACGAGTTGAGACATGGAGTTGAGAGAGGGAGTTGAGACATGGAGTTGAGAGAGAGAGTTGGGAGAGAGAGTTGAGAGAGAGAGTTCAGACAGGGAGTTCAGAGTTGAGAAAGGGCGTTGAAAGAGAGAGTTCAGACAGGGAGTTGAGAGAGGGAGTTGAGAGAGGGAGTTGAGACAGGGAGTTGAGAGAGGGAGTTGAGAGTTGAGAGAGGGAGTTGAGAGAGGGAGTTGAGAGAGAGAGAGTTGAGAGAGGGAGTTCAGACAGGGAGTTGAGAGAGGGAGTTGAGAGTTGAGAGAGGGAGTTGAGACAGGAAGTTGAGAGAGGGAGTTGAGAGAGGGAGTTGAGAGAGGGAGTTCAGACAGGGAGTTGAGAGTTGAGAGAGGGAGTTGAGAGAGGGAGTTGAGAGAGAAACAAGTTATAATGTATGAGCTGTACTATCCCAAAGTTGGTAGATACAATCAGGTTATTTACCCGGCGATACACCAATGACAAGACCTGGGTGTTCCATGCACAAGATCACTCATCTAACCCTAACCCAAGCCCAAGCCCTAACCCTAACCCAAGCCCTAACCCTAAACCAAGCCCTAACCCAAGCCCTAACCCAAGCCCTAACCCTATCCCAAAACCTAACCCCTAACCATAACCCCTAACCCTAACCCAAGCCCTAACCCAAACCCTAACCCTAACCCTAACCCCTAACCCTAACCCCTAACCCAAGCCCTAACCCAAGCCCTAACCCTAACCCCTAACCCCTAACCCTAACCCTAACCCCCCCTAACCCAAGCCCTAACCCTAACACCTAACCAAAACCCCTAACCCAAGCCCTAACCCAAGCCCTAACCCTAACCTCTAACCCTAACCCTAACCCTAACCCCTAACCCCTAACCCAAGCCCTAACCCCTAACCCAAGCCCTAACCCCTAACCCTAACCCTAACCCAACCCCTAACCATAACCCTAACCCAAGCCCTAACCCCAACCCAGCCCCACCCAGCCCAGCCCCACCCAGCCCAGCCCCACCCAACCCAGCCCCACCCAGCCCCACCCAGTCCAGTCCAGTCCAGTCCAGCCCCACCCAGTCCAGTCCACCTAGTCCAGTCCACCCAGTCCAGTCCATCCCCACCCAGCCAATCCAGTCCAGTCCACCCAGTCCAGTCCAGCCCCACCCAGCCAATCCAGTCCAGTCCACCCAGCCCAGCCAGTCCAGTCCAGTCCAGTCCAGTCCAGTCCACCCAGCCCACCCAGTCCAGTCCACCCAGCCCAGTCCAGTCCAGTCCAGTCCAGTCCAGTCCAGTCCAGCCCCACCCAGCCAATCCAGTCCAGTCCACCCAGCCCAGCCAGTCCAGTCCAGTCCAGTCCAGTCCACCCAGCCCACCCAGTCCAGTCCACCCAGCCCAGCCAGTCCAGTCCAGTCCAGCCCAGCCAGTCCAGTCCAGTCCACCCAGCCCAGCCAGTCCAGTCCAGTCCAGTCCAGTCCACCCAGCCCAGTCCAGTCCAGTCCAGTCCAGTCCACCCAGTCCAGTCCAGTCCAGTCCAGTCCAGTCCACCCAGTCCACCCAGCCCAGTCCAGTCCAGTCCAGTCCAGTCCAGTCCACCCAGTCCAGTCCAGTCCAGTCCAGTCCAGTCCAGTCCACCCAGTCCACCCAGCCCAGTCCAGTCCAGTCCAGTCCAGTCCAGTCCACCCAGCCCAGTCCAGTCCAGTCCAGTCCACCCAGCCCAGCCAGTCCAGTCCAGTCCAGTCCAGCCCAGCCAGTCCAGTCCAGTCCACCCAGCCCAGTCCAGTCCAGTCCACCCAGCCCACCCAGCCAGTCCAGTCCAGTCCAGTCCAGTCCAGTCCAGTCCACCCAGCCCAGCCAGTCCAGTCCAGTCCAGTCCACCCAGTCCACCCAGTCCAGTCCAGTCCAGTCCAGTCCACCCAGTCCACCCAGTCCAGTCCAGTCCAGTCCAGTCCAGTCCAGTCCAGTCCACCCAGTCCACCCAGTCCAGTCCAGCCCCACCCAGCCCAGCCAGTCCAGTCCAGTCCAGTCCACCCAGTCCACCCAGTCCAGTCCAGTCCACCCAGTCCAGTCCAGTCCAGCCCCACCCAGCCCAGCCAGTCCAGTCCAGTCCAGTCCACCCAGTCCACCCAGTCCAGTCCAGCCCCACCCAGCCCAGCCAGTCCAGTCCAGTCCAGTCCACCCAGTCCACCCAGTCCACCCAGTCCAGTCCCACCCAGCCCAGCCAGTCCAGCCCCACCCAGTCCAGTCCAGTCCCACCCAGCCCAGCCAGTCCAGCCCCACCCAGTCCAGTCCAGTCCCACCCAGTCCAGCCAGTCCAGTCCAGTCCTGGGTAATCAACCCTATTTGTTTCACTCTGTTAATCAGCTGACAGAGACTCCGCTGGGCGTGCCTAATTAACTCAATTAATTAGTAAAGACATTAACTAACATCATTAGAGATCGAGCAAACCAAACCCCTTTAGGTAAATTGATCTCAGTTTACCAGGTTACCTCATTTAGGATTAAATATGCCTCCTCTTTCCTGTCCCTATCCAATCCTCTGTTCTCACATTCTCACATTCTCCTTAGCCCTGTCCCTCTTCTAGCCTTCCTCCTCGTAGACGCCCGTCATAAGGTTGAAGAATCTTACAGAAGTGTGTAGGGGGGGGGGGGGGGGCTCTCTTGAGCTAATTATGTCAAAGAGGTTTAATCTGGTTATTCAATTAAAGCACAAGTTCAAAACACTCCTGTGGCTCCCCCTCCTCCCTCTCCTCTTTCCCCTAGCCTCCTCCCCTCCCCCCCTCCCTCTCCTCTTTCCCCTAGCCTCCCCTCCTCCCCTCCTCCCCTCCTCCCCTCCTCCCCCCTCTCCTCTTTCCCCTAGACTCCCCTCCTCCCCTCCTCCCCTCCCCCCTTATCCCTTCCTCCCTCTCCTCTTCCCCCTAGCCTCCTCCCCTCCCCCCCCTCCCTCTCCTCTTTCCCCTAGCCTCCCCTCCTCCCCTCCTCCCCTCCTCCCCCCTCTCCTCTTTCCCCTAGACTCCCCTCCTCCCCTCCTCCCCTCCTCCCCCCTCTCCTCTTTCCCCTAGACTCCCCTCCTCCCCTTCCCCCTTATCCCCTGCGTAGCAACGAAGGCGGATGCAGGCAGACAGGCGGTACAGTAATTAGGACCTGTACTAAGCACCCCTCGCCCCTCTCCCCCTCGCCCCTCTCCCCCTTGCCCCTCTCCCCCTCGCCCCTGGCCCCTCTCCCCCTCGCCCCTCTCCCCCTGGCCCCCTCACCCTTCGCTAGGCCTGTTTAAGGGTTAATGAGCCCCTCGCCCCTCTCCCCCTCGCCCCTCTCCCCCTGGCCCCCTCACCCTTCGCCAGGCCTGTTTAGGGGTTAATGAGCCCCTCGCCGGGGACGGGGAACCCCCAGCTGGGAGTGTTTCAGGGGTCGTACCTCCACCACCCCTTCGCCCCGCTGCAGCCCCAGCTTCAAGAGGAACCCACCCATAGGGCATCTCTTTGAAGTGTCACAAGGTCTGCTTGTTCCGGTGGCTCCTGTTTCATTTGTCTGAGTGGAGGATGAAATATAGATGAGCTGCCAGCAGTCACTACCGTTCCTCCTCACCCTCCTCCACCACTACCCACTGTTACCATCCCAACTCTAACCTCACCTCTACCAGCAGTCACTACCGTCCCTCCTCACCCTCCTCCACCACTACCCACTGTTACCATGCCAACTCTAACCTCACCTCTACCAGCAGTCACTACCGTCCCTCCTCACCCTCCTCCACCACTACCCACTGTTACCATGCCAACTCTAACCTCACCTCGACCAGCAGTCACTACCGTCCCTCCTCACCCTCCTCCACCACTACCCACTGTTACCATGCCAACTCTAACCTCACCTCTACCAGCAGTCACTACCGTCCCTCCTCACCCTCCTCCACCACTACCCACTGTTACCATGCCAACTCTAACCTCACCTCGACCAGCAGTCACTACCGTCCCTCCTCACCCTCCTCCACCACTACCCACTGTTACCATGCCAACTCTAACCTCACCTCTACCAGCAGTCACTATCGTCCCTCCTCACCCTCCTCCACCACTACCCACTGTTACCATCCCAACTCTAATCTCACCTCTACCAGCAGTCACTACCGTCCCTCCTCACCCTCCTCCACCACTACCCACTGTTACCATGCCAACTCT
Source organism: Salvelinus alpinus (assembly GCF_045679555.1). Taxonomy (NCBI): domain Eukaryota; kingdom Metazoa; phylum Chordata; class Actinopteri; order Salmoniformes; family Salmonidae; genus Salvelinus; species Salvelinus alpinus. The sequence continues at coordinate 79,915,549 of NC_092095.1, read as the reverse complement.
AACCTCACCTCTACCAGCAGTCACTACCGTCCCTCCTCACCCTCCTCCACCACTACCCACTGTTACCATCCCAACTCTAACCTCACCTCTACCAGCAGTCACTACCGTCCCTCCTCACCCTCCTCCACCACTACCCACTGTTACCGTGCCAACTCTAACCTCACCTCTACCAGCAGTCACTACCGTCCCTCCTCACCCTCCTCCACCACTACCCACTGTTACCATCCCAACTCTAACCTCACCTCTACCAGCAGTCACTACCGTCCCTCCTCACCCTCCTCCACCACTACCCACTGTTACCATCCCAACTCTAACCTCACCTCTACCAGCAGTCACTACCGTCCCTCCTCACCCTCCTCCACCACTACCCACTGTTACCATGCCAACTCTAACCTCACCTCTACCAGCAGTCACTACCGTCCCTCCTCACCCTCCTCCACCACTACCCACTGTTACCATGCCAACTCTAACCTCACCTCTACCAGCAGTCACTACCGTCCCTCCTCACCCTCCACCACCACTACCCACTGTTACCATCCCAACTCTAACCTCACCTCTACCAGCAGTCACTACCGTCCCTCCTCACCCTCCTCCACCACTACCCACTGTTACCATGCCAACTCTAACCCCACCTCTACCAGCAGTCACTACCGTCCCTCCTCACCCTCCTCCACCACTACCCACTGTTACCATGCCAACTCTAACCTCACCTCTACCAGCAGTCACTACCGTCCCTCCTCACCCTCCTCCACCACTACCCACTGTTACCATGCCAACTCTAACCTCACCTCTACCAGCAGTCACTACCGTCCCTCCTCACCCTCCTCCACCACTACCCACTGTTACCGTAACAACTCTAACCTCACCTCTACCAGCAGTCACTACCGTCCCTCCTCACCCTCCTCCACCACTACCCACTGTTACCATGCCAACTCTAACCTCACCTCTACCAGCAGTCACTACCGTCCCTCCTCACCCTCCTCCACCACTACCCACTGTTACCATGCCAACTCTAACCTCACCTCTACCAGCAGTCACTACCGTCCCTCCTCACCCTCCTCCACCACTACCCACTGTTACCATGCCAACTCTAACCTCACCTCTACCAGCAGTCACTACCGTCCCTCCTCACCCTCCTCCACCACTACCCACTGTTACCATCCCAACTCTAACCTCACCTCTACCAGCAGTCACTACCGTCCCTCCTCACGCTCCTCCACCACTACCCACTGTTACCGTGCCAACTCTAACCTCACCTCTACCAGCAGTCACTACCGTCCCTCCTCACCCTCCTCCACCACTACCCACTGTTACCATGCCAACTCTAACCTCACCTCTACCAGCAGTCACTACCGTCCCTCCTCACCCTCCTCCACCACTACCCACTGTTACCATCCCAACTCTAACCTCACCTCTACCAGCAGTCACTACCGTCCCTCCTCACCCTCCTCCACCACTACCCACTGTTACCGTGCCAACTCTAACCTCACCTCTACCAGCAGTCACTACCGTCCCTCCTCACCCTCCTCCACCACTACCCACTGTTACCATCCCAACTCTAACCTCACCTCTACCAGCAGTCACTACCGTCCCTCCTCACCCTCCTCCACCACTACCCACTGTTACCATGCCAACTCTAACCTCACCTCTACCAGCAGTCACTACCGTCCCTCCTCACCCTCCTCCACCACTACCCACTGTTACCATCCCAACTCTAACCTCACCTCTACCAGCAGTCACTACCGTCCCTCCTCACCCTCCTCCACCACTACCCACTCTAACCTCACCTCTACCAGCAGTCACTACCGTCCCTCCTCACCCTCCTCCACCACTACCCACTGTTACCATGCCAACTCTAACCTCACCTCTACCAGCAGTCACTAACGTCCCTCCTCACCCTCCTCCACCACTACCCACTGTTACCATGCCAACTCTAACCTCACCTCTACCAGCAGTCACTACCGCCCCTCCTCACCCTCCTCCACCACTACCCACTGTTACCATCCCAACTCTAACCTCACCTCTACCAGCAGTCACTACCGCCCCTCCTCACCCTCCTCCACCACTACCCACTGTTACCATGCCAACTCTAACCTCACCTCTACCAGCAGTCACTACCGTCTCTCCTCACCCTCCTCCACCACTACCCACTGTTACCATGCCAACTCTAACCCCACCTCTACCAGCAGTCACTACCGTCCCTCCTCACCCTCCTCCACCACTACCCACTGTTACCATGCCAACTCTAACCTCACCTCTACCAGCAGTCACTACCGTCCCTCCTCACCCTCCTCCACCACTACCCACTGTTACCATGCCAACTCTAACCTCACCTCTACCAGCAGTCACTACCGTCCCTCCTCACCCTCCTCCACCACTACCCACTGTTACCGTAACAACTCTAACCTCACCTCTACCAGCAGTCACTACTTTCCCTCCTCACCCTCCTCCACCACTACCCACTGTTACCATGCCAACTCTAACCTCACCTCTACCAGCAGTCACTACCGTCCCTCCTCACCCTCCTCCACCACTACCCACTGTTACCATGCCAACTCTAACCTCACCTCTACCAGCAGTCACTAACGTCCCTCCTCACCCTCCTCCACCACTACCCACTGTTACCATGCCAACTCTAACCTCACCTCTACCAGCAGTCACTACCGTCCCTCCTCACCCTCCTCCACCACTACCCACTGTTACCATCCCAACTCTAACCTCACCTCTACCAGCAGTCACTACCGTCCCTCCTCACCCTCCTCCACCACTACCCACTGTTACCATGCCAACTCTAACCTCACCTCTACCAGCAGTCACTACCGCCCCTCCTCACCCTCCTCCACCACTACCCACTGTTACCATCCCAACTCTAACCTCACCTCTACCAGCAGTCACTACCGTCCCTCCTCACCCTCCTCCACCACTACCCACTGTTACCTTGCCAACTCTAACCTCACCTCTACCAGCAGTCACTACCGTCCCTCCTCACCCTCCTCCACCACTACCCACTGTTACCATGCCAACTCTAACCTCACCTCTACCAGCAGTCACTACCGTCCCTCCTCACCCTCCTCCACCACTACCCACTGTTACCATGCCAACTCTAACCTCACCTCTACCAGCAGTCACTACCGTCCCTCCTCACCCTACTCCACCACTACCCACTGTTACCATGCCAACTCTAACCTCACCTCTACCAGCAATCACTACCGTTCCTCCTCACCCTCCTCCACCACTACCCACTGTTACCATGCCAACTCTAACCTCACCTCTACCAGCAGTCACTACCGTCCCTCCTCACCCTCCTCCACCACTACCCACTGTTACCATCCCAACTCTAACCTCACCTCTACCAGCAGTCCACCATCTCTACCATCAATAGCTCCATCCCCAACCCCACCCATCACCAGAACTCTACCCGTACTCTCCACAACCCCACCCATCCCCAGAACTCTACCCGTACTCTCCACAACCCCACCCATCACCAGAACTCTACCCGTACTCTCCACAACCCCACCCATCCCCAGAACTCTACTCGTACTCTCCACAACCCCACCCATCCCCAGAACTCTACCCGTACTCTCCACAACCCCACCCATCCCCTGAACTCTACCCGTACTCTCCACAACCCCACCCATCCCCTGAACTCTACCCGTACTCTCCACAACCCCACCCATCCCCTGAACTCTACCCGTACTCTCCACAACCCCACCCATCCCCAGAACTCTACCCGTACTCTCCACAACGCCACCCATCCCCTGAACTCTATCCGTACTCTCCACAATGCCACCCATCCCCAGAACTCTACCCGTACTCTCCACAACCCCCCCCCATCCCCAGAACTCTACCCGTACTCTCCACAACCCCCCCCATCCCCAGAACTCTACCCGTACTCTCCACAACCCCACCCATCCCCTGAACTCTACCCGTACTCTCCACAACCCCACCCATCCCCTGAACTCTACCCGTACTCTCTACAACCCCACCCATCCCCAGAACACGCCAGCCACCCCACCCTCCCCCCATCTTCACCCACGCCATAGCAGCAGGCAGTCAACGACCAACCCCCCCCCCCCGTGACATTATTCCCTGATTATACAGTGCATCGCTCTAACCCGGTAATGACCCTGTAAACCAGTGTTGGGGGGCGACAATAGCATTAGACACGGCAGGATTGGGTGGGTCTGCACTGAATACAGAGAAGGCCTATAACTATATCATAGGAACATGGACAGGAGGTTAAAGGTTGAATGAGTGAAGGAAAAACAAAAATACAATGATATAGTATGAATTAAAATATTGCTCTTTATTTATTACAATAATATAATATGTATTTTCCTGTCCTGTTCTTCTGTACTCCTCTATGTGAGTTGGAGGGGTAATGTGATACCAGCCAGTGTGTGTGTGTGTGTGTGTGTGTGTGTGTGTGTGTGTGTGTGTGTGTGTGTGTGTGTGTGTGTGTGTGTGTGTGTGTGTGTGTGTGTGTGTGTGTGTGTGTGTGTGTGTGTGTGTGTGTGTGTGTGTGTGTGTGTGTGTGTGTGTGTGTGTGTGTGAGCGGTGAGTCATACCCCAGCTCTAGGGACCTGTCTTTATAGAGTCCATTGTGGCTGTGGTGTATTTCATGTCTCTCTCTGCCCAGTGGGATCTCACATCGTCCATCTGGACCTCACCATCAGGGAGTCTGGTGCTGCTGTGTCTGGTCTGTCAGTAGAGGAACCCATGGAGTCTGGTGGTGGCTGATCTGTCAGTAGAGGAACCACTGATCTGGACCTCACCATCATGGAGTCTGGTGGTGGCTGATCTGTCAGTAGAGGAACCAATGATCTGGACCTCACCATCATGGAGTCTGGTGGTGTCTGGTCTGTCAGTAGAGGAACCAATGATCTGGACCTCACCATCATGGAGTCTGGTGGTGTCTGATCTGTCAGTAGAGGAACCAATGATCTGGACCTCACCATCATGGAGTCTGGTGGTGTCTGGTCTGTCAGTAGAGGAACCAATGATCTGGACCTCACCATCATGGAGTCTGGTGGTGTCTGATCTGTCAGTAGAGGAACCAATTATCTGGACCTCACCATCATGGAGTCTGGTGGTGTCTGGTCTGTCAGTAGAGGAACCAATGATCTGGACCTCACCATCATGGAGTCTGGTGGTGTCTGGTCTGTCAGTAGAGGAACCACTGATCTGGACCTCACCATCATGGAGTCTGGTGGTGTCTGATCTGTCAGTAGAGGAACCAATGATCTGGACCTCACCATCATGGAGTCTGGTGGTGTCTGGTCTGTCAGTAGAGGAACCAATGATCTGGACCTCACCATCATGGAGTCTGGTGGTGTCTGGTCTGTCAGTAGAGGAACCAATGTGTTGAAATTATGGCCTGTGGCCCAAAAGACACCATATTCCCTATATAGTGCACTACTTCAAAAGTAGAGAAAAGGCTACCATTTGGGATGTATACACTGTCTGTTATATAGGCTGCTTTTAGGATGTGTACTGTTTGTTATTCTGTCCAGTCTGAAGGACTGTGGTTGGGATGTAAACTGTCTGTTATTCTGTCCAGTCTGAAGGACTGTGGTTGGTTAATCTGTTAGTCATGTCAAAACACTCAGCGATGATTTTACCTTGATTTTTAATTTTTTTTTACAATTTAGTGACCGACTATAGAAATCATCAATTTCCAAAGTAGTTATAAGTAGTATCTTTATTTAGCTTAGTCCGAAGTGGAAAATAAATCAGATTTATTAATATACTATTTTCTGTCTGTTTAAACATGTCACTCCATCTTGATCCATTTCACAACATTTTATAAAGAAAAAAAACCTAACGTTGTATTTATCTACTATTTGCTTGTTCCTGTCACTCCTGTCCTAACAGAATCACAAAGCCACCATCTCCTGTCATGGATGGATGGTAATATTTTGTTCTATCCCTGCATTGTTCCCTAGGACAGCATGTGAATATGTCCCTTTATGATGACAAACTGCATTATGGTCCGTATTCCCCATTCCTCCACCGTTTCATTACAGAGACGTCTGGGACCTTGTAATTTCATTCCAGTCCACTCTGTGGAAACAGCAGTGTGTTATTACGTTATGCTCCTCGGCGTATCAAAACATTACATAGCGGCTATTTATTTTCTCTTTATTTGCTTAAGTAGCTCTGGGCATCTGTAGATAATTGTTTTAGTCTTGAGTGTCTTCACGGTTATCGTAAATCATATTTTTTTTGATTTTTTATTCTGTTACTCCTGGGAGTCCCGACAACGGTCGGAACTCAAGTTTCAGACAGTCGTGAACGTTCGGTTCACTACTTAATTTGTCCCTGATTACTTGCCGTAGTTTCCAGAACTTTGTCATTCAACGGCAGTATAATTTCATCATTGGCAGCAGGGAGACTAGACTGTAGTAGAGAGAGATTGGTTTGACCTCTGCTATGAGTTCACATGTCAGCTTCAAATGGAAGACAATCTAACTGAGTGTCCCTGTTTGCCTGGCTGGCTGGCTTTCTGTCTGGCAGGCTGTCCGTCTGGCTGTTGTAATTACAGACCATATTGTTCTAGTGAAACACAAGGACGTTACCATCCTAGATTAAAGAACACGCAGATATATCAAAAATGCAAATAGACACGCTTTGTTGAGAGGAGGGCACTTTGTACTATTTAATGATATAACATAAAATACATATATTGATACAATATTAAAAGCTTTATATGACCGTCAGGTAATTCTGTCATGGGTATGAGAGAGGGAGAGTCGGGGTGGCGGGGGCGGGGTGGCGGGGGGGGTTGAAGAAGAAGAAGAACAATTTGAATATTGTGTCTTTTGATAGTAATGGAATATAATAGAAATGAATCTTGACGAGGTTACGTCGTCTTCCCCTTTGACTAACGTGCTGGAAACACTGCTTTGTTTTGGGGAGGAGGAGGAGGAGAGACTGCCTTTCTCCTCCAACTAAAGGAGGGGAGAGGAGGAGATGAGGAGGGGAGGAGGAGGGAGGAGGAGAGGAGGAGGAGGAGGAGATGAGGAGGAGCAGGAGGAGCAGGGAGGAGGAGAGGAGGAGGAGGAGGAGAGACTGCTGACTGAGGGGAGAGGAGGAGATGAGGAGGGGAGGAGGATGAGCAGGAGGAGAGAGACTGCCTTTCTCCTCCAACTAAAGGAGGGGAGAGGAGGAGATGAGGAGGGGAGCAGGAGGAGGAGGAGAGAGAATGCCATTCTCCTCCAACTAAAGGAGGGGAGAGGAGGAGATGAGGAGAGGAGGAGGAGGAGGAGGAGAGAGAATGCCATTCTCCTCCAACTAAAGGAGGGGAGAGGAGGAGGAGAGGAGGAGGAGGAGGAGCAGGAGGAAGAGGAGAGAGACTGCCAACCTCCTCCAACTAAAGGAGGGGAGAGGAGAAGATGAGGAGGGGAGAAGGAGGAGGAGGAGGAAGAGGAGAGAGACTGCCAACCTCCTCCAACTAAAGGAGGGGAGAGGAGGAGATGATGAGGAGGAGGAGATTAGGAGAGGAGGAGGAGGAGCAGGAGGAAGAGGAGAGAGACTGCCATCTTCCTCCAACTAAAGATACACCATACTAGAGAAATAACTAAATACAATTACTGTTCCGCTTTCTAGCTTGAACTTTGCAGAGCTAGGGTAAGGTGGGTAGAGTGGATGGGAGGAAGGGGAGGAGATGAGGAGAGGAGAAGGAGGAGAAGGAGAACGAGGAGGAGCAGGAGGATGAGGAGATGAGAAGAGGAGGAGGAGAGGAGAGGAGAAGAGGAGGAGGAGGAGGGAGGAGGAGAGGAGGAGGAGGAGAGGAGGAGATGAGGAGGAGAGGAGAAGAGGAGAGGAGAAGAGGAGGAGGAGGGAGGAGGAGAGGAGGAGGAGGAGAGGAGGAGGAGCAGGGAGGAGGAGAGGAGGAGGAGGAGGGAGGGATATTTTTAATCTATAAATGATTATATCTGGGCTGGTGTCTCTTCAAGGCTTATCAGATTGCTTTTCCTAATCATTGGTCCCGCCGTGTGTTTGATCTCCATGATGACTAGATGATTAGTTTTACTTTTCATCAAATCATTCAGGCGTCCGTCGCCACACGGCTGCAGCGACCGCTGTTCATTTAGTTGTTTGAGAGCCGCTACCCGTCTCCCACCACCGTATGTCTGCACCGCTCCGCGCCCCGCCGAGGACAATGTCGGGGTCAGGAGAGGTCAAGTCTATGGGTAATGATATATCACGGTTAGCAACGCCACGGACCCGTCAACCAACATATTTAAGGTTTTAACGTTAACGCTCCTCTCTCTCCGTTACAACCGCCCCCTCCTCTGGACCTGTTGGCCTGGAAGTGATGGAGATACACAATCAATTTGACGCCGTAGTGGTTTGCGTGTCAGTGTGCGTGTCAGTGTGTGTGTCAGTGTGTGTGTCAATGTGTGGTGCGGGTTTATGTATGTGTGGAGGAATATATTTTTATTAACGGAGTGGAAATGACAGCTTACTTATGCTGCCAATGAGAGGGACACACAAGAGACAGACGAGGGACAGTCAAGGGCCATATTAGCGATGGATTATAGAAATTATAGATGTTTTATATATGCATTAGATGTATTATAGATGTATTAGATGTATTATATATGTAATATAGATGTATTATAGATGTATTAGATGTATTATAGATGTATTATAGATGTATTATAGATGTATTAGATGTATTATAGATGTATTATAGATGTATTATAGATGTATTATAGATGTATTATAGATGTATTAGATGTATTATAGATGTATTATAGATGTATTATAGATGTATTATAGATGTATTAGATGTATTATAGATGTGTTATAGATGTATTAGATGTATTATAGATGTATTATAGATGTGTTATAGATGTATTATAGATGTATTATAGATGTATTAGATGTATTAGATGTGTTATATATGTATTATAGATGTATTATAGATGTATTATAGATGTATTAGATGTATTATAGATGTATTATAGATGTATTATAGATGTATTATAGATGTATTAGATGTATTAGATGTATTATAGATGTATTATAGATGTATTATAGATGTATTATAGATGTATTAGATGTATTAGATGTATTATAGATGTATTAGATGTATTATAGATGTATTATAGATGTATTAGATGTATTATAGATGTGTTATAGATGTATTATAGATGTATTAGATGTATTATAGATGTGTTATAGATGTATTATAGATGTATTAGATGTATTATAGATGTATTATAGATGTATTATAGATGTATTACATGTATTAGATGTATTATAGATGTATTATAGATGTATTATAGATGTATTAGATGTATTATAGATGTATTAGATGTATTATAGATGTATTATAGATGTATTATAGATGTATTATAGATGTATTACATGTATTAGATGTATTATAGATGTATTATAGATGTATTATAGATGTATTAGATGTATTATAGATGTGTTATAGATGTATTATAGATGTATTAGATGTATTATAGATGTGTTATAGATGTATTATAGATGTATTAGATGTATTAGATGTATTATAGATGTATTATAGATGTATTATAGATGTATTAGATGTATTAGATGTATTATAGATGTATTATAGATGTATTACATGTATTATAGATGTATTATAGATGTATTAGATGTATTATAGATGTATTAGATGTATTATAGATGTATTATAGATGTATTATAGATGTATTAGATGTATTATAGATGTATTATAGATGTATTATAGATGTATTAGATGTATTATAGATGTATTATAGATGTATTATAGATGTATTAGATGTATTATAGATGTATTAGATGTATTATATATGTATTAGATGTATTATAGATGTATTATAGATGTATTATAGATGTATTATAGATGTATTAGATGTATTATATATGTATTAGATGTATTATAGATGTATTATAGATGTATTATAGATGTATTAGATGTATTATAGATGTATTAGATGTATTATAGATGTATTATAGATGTATTATAGATGTATTAGATGTATTATAGATGTATTATATATGTATTAGATGTATTATAGATGTATTATAGATGTATTATAGATGTATTAGATGTATTAGATGTATTATAGATGTATTATAGATGTATTATAGATGTATTAGATGTATTAGATGTATTATAGATGTATTATAGATGTATTATAGATGTATTATAGATGTATTATAGATGTATTAGATGTATTATAGATGTATTAGATGTATTATAGATGTAGTAGATGTATTAGATGTATTATAGATGTATTAGATGTATTAGATGTATTATAGATGTATTAGATGTATTATAGATGTATTATAGATGTATTAGATGTATTATAGATGTGTTATAGATGTATTATAGATGTATTAGATGTATTATAGATGTATTATAGATGTGTTATAGATGTATTATAGATGTATTAGATGTATTATAGATGTATTATAGATGTATTATAGATGTATTACATGTATTAGATGTATTATAGATGTATTATAGATGTATTATAGATGTATTAGATGTATTATAGATGTATTAGATGTATTATAGATGTATTATAGATGTATTATAGATGTATTATAGATGTATTACATGTATTAGATGTATTATAGATGTATTATAGATGTATTATAGATGTATTAGATGTATTATAGATGTGTTATAGATGTATTATAGATGTATTAGATGTATTATAGATGTGTTATAGATGTATTATAGATGTATTAGATGTATTAGATGTATTATAGATGTATTATAGATGTATTATAGATGTATTAGATGTATTAGATGTATTATAGATGTATTATAGATGTATTACATGTATTATAGATGTATTATAGATGTATTAGATGTATTATAGATGTATTAGATGTATTATAGATGTATTATAGATGTATTATAGATGTATTAGATGTATTATAGATGTATTATAGATGTATTATAGATGTATTAGATGTATTATAGATGTATTATAGATGTATTATAGATGTATTAGATGTATTATAGATGTATTAGATGTATTATATATGTATTAGATGTATTATAGATGTATTATAGATGTATTATAGATGTATTATAGATGTATTAGATGTATTATATATGTATTAGATGTATTATAGATGTATTATAGATGTATTATAGATGTATTAGATGTATTATAGATGTATTAGATGTATTATAGATGTATTATAGATGTATTATAGATGTATTAGATGTATTATAGATGTATTATATATGTATTAGATGTATTATAGATGTATTATAGATGTATTATAGATGTATTAGATGTATTAGATGTATTATAGATGTATTATAGATGTATTATAGATGTATTAGATGTATTAGATGTATTATAGATGTATTATAGATGTATTATAGATGTATTATAGATGTATTATAGATGTATTAGATGTATTATAGATGTATTATAGATGTATTATAGATGTAGTAGATGTATTAGATGTATTATAGATGTATTAGATGTATTAGATGTATTATAGATGTATTATAGATGTATTATAGATGTTTTAGATGTATTAGATGTATTATAGATGTATTATAGATGTATTATAGATGTATTCGATGTATTATATATGTATTATAGATGTATTACAGATGTATTATAGATGTATTATAGATGTATTAGATGTATTAGATGTATTAGATGTATTATAGATGTATTATAGATGTATTAGATGTATTAGATGTATTAAATGTATTAGATGTATTATAGATGTATTATAGATGTATTATAGATGTATTAGATGTATTAGATGTATTATAGATGTATTATAGATGTATTAGATGTATTAGATGTATTATAGATGTATTAGATGTATTATAGATGTATTAGATGTATTAGATGTATTATAGATTTATTATAGATGTATTAGATGTATTATAAATGTATTATAGATGTATTATAGATGTATTATATGTATTAGAGATGTATTATAGATGTATTATAGATGTATTAGATGTATTAGATGTATTATAGATGTATTATAGATGTATTAGATGTATTATATGTATTATATGTATTATAGATGTATTATATATGTATTAGATGTATTATAGATGTATTATAGATGTATTATAGATGTATTATAGATGTATTATAGATGTATTATAGATGTATTAGATTTATTATAGATGTATTATAGATGTATTATATGTATTATAGATGTATTATATATGTATTAGATGTATTAGATGTATTATAGATGTATTATAGATGTATTAGATGTATTATAGATGTATTATAGATGTATTAGATGTATTATAGATGTATTATAGATGTATTAGATGTATTATAGATGTATTATAGATGTATTAGACGTATTAGATGTATTATAGATGTATTATAGATGTATTATAGATGTATTATAGATGTATTATAGATATATTATAGATGTATTAGATGTATTATAGATGTATTAGATGTATTAGATGTTTTATATATGTATTAGATGTATTATAGATGTATTATAGATGTATTAGATGTATTATAGATGTATTATATATGTATTAGATGTATTATAGATGTATTATAGATGTATTATAGATGTATTAGATGTATTAGATGTATTATAGATGTATTATAGATGTATTATAGATGTATTAGATGTATTATAGATGTATTAGATGTATTATAGATGTAGTAGATGTATTAGATGTATTATAGATGTATTACAGATGTATTATAGATGTATTAGATGTATTAGATGTATTATAGATGTATTATAGATGTATTATAGATGTATTCGATGTATTATATATGTATTATAGATGTATTACAGATGTATTATAGATGTATTATAGATGTATTAGATGTATTAGATGTATTAGATGTATTATAGATGTATTATAGATGTATTAGATGTATTAGATGTATTAAATGTATTAGATGTATTATAGATGTATTATAGATGTATTATAGATGTATTAGATGTATTAGATGTATTATAGATGTATTATAGATGTATTATAGATGTATTAGATGTATTAGATGTATTATAGATGTATTAGATGTATTATAGATGTATTAGATGTATTAGATGTATTATAGATGTAATAGATGTATTATAAATGTATTATAGATGTATTATAGATGTATTATAGATGTATTATATGTATTAGAGATGTATTATAGATGTATTATAGATGTATTATAGATGTATTAGATGTATTATAGATGTATTATAGATGTATTATAGATGTATTATAGATGTATTAGATGTATTATAGATGTGTTATAGATGTATTAGATGTATTATAGATGTATTATAGATGTGTTATAGATGTATTATAGATGTATTATAGATGTATTAGATGTATTAGATGTGTTATATATGTATTATAGATGTATTATAGATGTATTATAGATGTATTAGATGTATTATAGATGTATTATAGATGTATTATAGATGTATTAGATGTATTAGATGTATTAGATGTATTATAGATGTATTATAGATGTATTATAGATGTATTATAGATGTATTAGATGTATTAGATGTATTATAGATGTATTAGATGTATTATAGATGTATTATAGATGTATTAGATGTATTATAGATGTGTTATAGATGTATTATAGATGTATTAGATGTATTATAGATGTGTTATAGATGTATTATAGATGTATTAGATGTATTATAGATGTATTATAGATGTATTATAGATGTATTACATGTATTAGATGTATTATAGATGTATTATAGATGTATTATAGATGTATTAGATGTATTATAGATGTATTAGATGTATTATAGATGTATTATAGATGTATTATAGATGTATTATAGATGTATTACATGTATTAGATGTATTATAGATGTATTATAGATGTATTATAGATGTATTAGATGTATTATAGATGTGTTATAGATGTATTATAGATGTATTAGATGTATTATAGATGTGTTATAGATGTATTATAGATGTATTAGATGTATTAGATGTATTATAGATGTATTATAGATGTATTATAGATGTATTAGATGTATTAGATGTATTATAGATGTATTATAGATGTATTACATGTATTATAGATGTATTATAGATGTATTAGATGTATTATAGATGTATTAGATGTATTATAGATGTATTATAGATGTATTATAGATGTATTAGATGTATTATAGATGTATTATAGATGTATTATAGATGTATTAGATGTATTATAGATGTATTATAGATGTATTATAGATGTATTAGATGTATTATAGATGTATTAGATGTATTATATATGTATTAGATGTATTATAGATGTATTATAGATGTATTATAGATGTATTATAGATGTATTAGATGTATTATATATGTATTAGATGTATTATAGATGTATTATAGATGTATTATAGATGTATTAGATGTATTATAGATGTATTAGATGTATTATAGATGTATTATAGATGTATTATAGATGTATTAGATGTATTATAGATGTATTATATATGTATTAGATGTATTATAGATGTATTATAGATGTATTATAGATGTATTAGATGTATTAGATGTATTATAGATGTATTATAGATGTATTATAGATGTATTAGATGTATTAGATGTATTATAGATGTATTATAGATGTATTATAGATGTATTAGATGTATTATAGATGTATTAGATGTATTATAGATGTAGTAGATGTATTAGATGTATTATAGATGTATTAGATGTATTAGATGTATTATAGATGTATTATAGATGTATTATAGATGTTTTAGATGTATTAGATGTATTATAGATGTATTATAGATGTATTATAGATGTATTCGATGTATTATATATGTATTATAGATGTATTACAGATGTATTATAGATGTATTATATATGTATTAGATGTATTAGATGTATTAGATGTATTATAGATGTATTATAGATGTATTAGATGTATTAGATGTATTAAATGTATTAGATGTATTATAGATGTATTATAGATGTATTATAGATGTATTAGATGTATTAGATGTATTATAGATGTATTATAGATGTATTATAGATGTATTAGATGTATTAGATGTATTATAGATGTATTAGATGTATTATAGATGTATTAGATGTATTAGATGTATTATAGATTTATTATAGATGTATTAGATGTATTATAAATGTATTATAGATGTATTATAGATGTATTATATGTATTAGAGATGTATTATAGATGTATTATAGATGTATTAGATGTATTAGATGTATTATAGATGTATTATAGATGTATTAGATGTATTAGATGTATTAGATGTATTATAGATGTATTATATATGTATTAGATGTATTATAGATGTATTATAGATGTATTATAGATGTATTATAGATGTATTATAGATGTATTATAGATGTATTAGATTTATTATAGATGTATTATAGATGTATTATATGTATTATAGATGTATTATATATGTATTAGATGTATTAGATGTATTATAGATGTATTATAGATGTATTAGATGTATTATAGATGTATTATAGATGTATTAGATGTATTATAGATGTATTATAGATGTATTAGATGTATTATAGATGTATTATAGATGTATTAGACGTATTAGATGTATTATAGATGTATTATAGATGTATTATAGATGTATTATAGATGTATTATAGATGTATTATAGATGTATTAGATGTATTATAGATGTATTAGATGTATTAGATGTTTTATATATGTATTAGATGTATTATAGATGTATTATAGATGTATTAGATGTATTATAGATGTATTATATATGTATTAGATGTATTATAGATGTATTATAGATGTATTATAGATGTATTAGATGTATTAGATGTATTATAGATGTATTATAGATGTATTATAGATGTATTATAGATGTATTATAGATGTATTAGATTTATTATAGATGTATTATAGATGTATTATATGTATTATAGATGTATTATATATGTATTAGATGTATTAGATGTATTATAGATGTATTATAGATGTATTAGATGTATTATAGATGTATTATAGATGTATTAGATGTATTATAGATGTATTATAGATGTATTAGATGTATTATAGATGTATTATAGATGTATTAGACGTATTAGATGTATTATAGATGTATTATAGATGTATTATAGATGTATTATAGATGTATTATAGATGTATTATAGATGTATTATAGATGTATTAGATGTATTATAGATGTATTAGATGTATTAGATGTTTTATATATGTATTAGATGTATTATAGATGTATTATAGATGTATTAGATGTATTATAGATGTATTATATATGTATTAGATGTATTATAGATGTATTATAGATGTATTATAGATGTATTAGATGTATTAGATGTATTATAGATGTATTATAGATGTATTATAGATGTATTAGATGTATTATAGATGTATTAGATGTATTATAGATGTAGTAGATGTATTAGATGTATTATAGATGTATTACAGATGTATTATAGATGTATTAGATGTATTAGATGTATTATAGATGTATTATAGATGTATTATAGATGTATTCGATGTATTATATATGTATTATAGATGTATTACAGATGTATTATAGATGTATTATAGATGTATTAGATGTATTAGATGTATTAGATGTATTATAGATGTATTATAGATGTATTAGATGTATTAGATGTATTAAATGTATTAGATGTATTATAGATGTATTATAGATGTATTATAGATGTATTAGATGTATTAGATGTATTATAGATGTATTATAGATGTATTATAGATGTATTAGATGTATTAGATGTATTATAGATGTATTAGATGTATTATAGATGTATTAGATGTATTATAGATGTATTATAGATGTATTAGATGTATTATAAATGTATTATAGATGTATTATAGATGTATTATAGATGTATTATATGTATTAGAGATGTATTATAGATGTATTATAGATGTATTAGATGTATTAGATGTATTATAGATGTATTATAGATGTATTAGATGTATTAGATGTATTATATGTATTATAGATGTATTATATATGTATTAGATGTATTATATGTATTATAGATGTATTATAGATGTATTATAGATGTATTATAGATGTATTATAGATGTATTATAGATGTATTATAGATGTATTAGATTTATTATAGATGTATTATAGATGTATTATATGTATTATAGATGTATTATATATGTATTAGATGTATTAGATGTATTATAGATGTATTATATATGTATTAGATGTATTATAGATGTATTATAGATGTATTAGATGTATTATAGATGTATTATAGATGTATTAGATGTATTATAGATGTATTAGATGTATTAGATGTATTATAGATGTATTATAGATGTATTATAGATGTATTATAGATGTATTATAGATGTATTATAGATGTATTAGATGTATTATAGATGTATTAGATGTATTAGATGTTTTATATATGTATTAGATGTATTAGATGTATTATAGATGTATTAAATGTATTATATGTATTATAGATGTATTAGATGTATTAGATGTATTATAGATGTATTATAGATGTATTATAGATGTATTAGATGTATTATAGATGTATTAGATGTATTATAGATGTAGTAGATGTATTAGATGTATTATAGATGTATTACAGATGTATTATAGATGTATTAGATGTATTAGATGTATTATAGATGTATTATAGATGTATTATAGATGTATTCGATGTATTATATATGTATTATAGATGTATTACAGATGTATTATAGATGTATTATAGATGTATTAGATGTATTAGATGTATTAGATGTATTATAGATGTATTATAGATGTATTAGATGTATTAGATGTATTAAATGTATTAGATGTATTATAGATGTATTATAGATGTATTATAGATGTATTAGATGTATTAGATGTATTATAGATGTATTATAGATGTATTATAGATGTATTAGATGTATTAGATGTATTATAGATGTATTAGATGTATTATAGATGTATTAGATGTATTATAGATGTATTATAGATGTATTAGATGTATTATAGATGTATTATAGATGTATTATAGATGTATTATAGATGTATTATATGTATTAGAGATGTATTATAGATGTATTATAGATGTATTAGATGTATTAGATGTATTATAGATGTATTATAGATGTATTAGATGTATTAGATGTATTATATGTATTATAGATGTATTATATATGTATTAGATGTATTATATGTATTATAGATGTATTATAGATGTATTATAGATGTATTATAGATGTATTATAGATGTATTATAGATGTATTATAGATGTATTAGATTTATTATAGATGTATTATAGATGTATTATATGTATTATAGATGTATTATATATGTATTAGATGTATTAGATGTATTATAGATGTATTATAGATGTATTAGATGTATTATAGATGTATTATAGATGTATTAGATGTATTATAGATGTATTATAGATGTATTAGATGTATTATAGATGTATTAGATGTATTAGATGTATTATAGATGTATTATAGATGTATTATAGATGTATTATAGATGTATTATAGATGTATTATAGATGTATTAGATGTATTATAGATGTATTAGATGTATTAGATGTTTTATATATGTATTAGATGTATTAGATGTATTATAGATGTATTAAATGTATTATATGTATTATAGATGTATTAGATGTATTATAGATGTATTATAGATGTATTATAGATGTATTAGATGTATTATAGATGTATTATAGATGTGTTATAGATGTGTTATAGATGTATTAGATGTATTATATGTATTATAGATGTATTACAGATGTATTATAGATGTATTAGATGTATTAGATGTATTATAGATGTATTATAGATGTATTATAGATGTATTATAGATGTATTATAGATGTATTATAGATGTATTATAGATGTATTAGATGTATTATAGATGTATTAGATGTATTATATATGTATTAGATGTATTATAGATGTATTATAGATGTATTATAGATGTATTATAGATGTATTATAGATGTATTAGATGTATTATATATGTATTAGATGTATTATAGATGTATTATAGATGTATTATAGATGTATTATAGATGTATTAGATGTATTATATATGTATTAGATGTATTATAGATGTATTATAGATGTATTATAGATGTATTATAGATGTATTAGATGTATTAGATGTATTAAAGATGTATTATAGATGTATTATAGATGTATTAGATGTATTATAGATGTATTATAGATGTATTAGATGTATTATAGATGTATTATAGATGTATTAGATGTATTATAGATGTATTATAGATGTATTAGATGTATTATAGATGTATTATATATGTATTATAGATGTATTAGATGTATTACATATGTATTATAGATGTATTAGATGTATTAGATGTATTATAGATGTATTATAGATGTATTATAGATGTATTAGATGTATTAGATGTATTATAGATGTATTATAGATGTATTATAGATGTATTAGATGTATTAGATGTATTATAGATGTATTATAGATGTATTATAGATGTATTAGATGTATTAGATGTATTATAGATGTATTACAGATGTATTATATATGTATTAGATGTATTAGATGTATTATAGATGTATTATAGATGTATTATAGATGTATTATAGATGTATTATAGATGTATTATAGATGTATTACAGATGTATTATAGATGTATTATAGATGTATTATAGATGTATTAGATATATTAGATGTATTATAGATGTATTATAGATGTATTAGATGTATTAGATGTATTAGATGTATTATAGATGTATTATAGATGTATTATAGATGTATTATAGATGTATTAGATGTATTATAGATGTATTATAGATGTATTATAGATGTATTATATGTATTAGAGATGTATTATAGATGTATTATAGATGTATTATAGATGTATTAGATGTAATATATGTATTATAGATGTATTATAGATGTATTATAGATGTATTATAGATGTATTATAGATGTATTAGATTTATTATAGATGTATTATAGATGTATTAGATGTATTATAGATGTATTATATATGTATTAGATGTATTATAGATGTATTATAGATGTATTAGATGTATTATAGATGTATTATAGATGTATTAGATGTATTAGATGTATTATAGATGTATTATAGATGTATTATAGAAGTATTATAGATGTATTATAGATGTATTAGATGTATTAGATGTTTTGTATATGTATTAGATGTATTAGATGTATTATAGATGTATTATAGATGTATTAGATGTATTATAGATGTATTAGATGTATTAGATGTTTTATATATGTATTAGATGTATTAGATGTATTATAGATGTATTAGATGTATTATAGATGTATTAGATGTATTATAGATGTATTAGATGTATTATAGATGTATTAGATGTATTATATATGTATTATAGATGTATTATAGATGTATTAGATGTATTAGATGTATTATAGATGTATTATAGATGTATTATAGATGTATTAGATGTATTATAGATGTATTAGATATATTATAGATGTATTAGATGTATTAGATGTATTATAGATGTATTATAGATGTATTATAGATGTATTAGATGTATTATAGATGTATTATAGATGTGTTATAGATGTGTTATAGATGTATTAGATGTATTAGATGTATTATAGATGTATTACAGATGTATTATAGATGTATTAGATGTATTAGATGTATTATAGATGTATTATAGATGTATAAGATGTATTATAGATGTATTATAGATGTATTACAGATGTATTACAGATGTATTATAGATGTATTATAGATGTATTAGATGTAATAGATGTATTATAGATGTGTTATAGATGTATTATAGATGTATTAGATGTATTATAGATGTATTATAGATGTATTATAGATGTATTATAGATGTATTATAGATGTATTATATGTATTAGAGATGTATTAGAGATGTATTATAGATGTATTAGATGTATTAGATGTATTATAGATGTATTATAGATGTATTATAGATGTATTAGATGTATTATAGATGTATTATAGATGTATTATATGTATTATAGATGTATTATATATGTATTAGATGTATTAGATGTATTATAGATGTATTATAGATGCATTAGATGTATTATAGATGTATTATAGATGTATTAGATGTATTATAGATGTATTATAGATGTATTAGATGTATTATAGATGTATTATAGATGTATTATAGATGTATTATAGATGTATTATAGATGTATTATATATGTATTAGATGTATTATAGATGTATTATAGATGTATTATATATGTATTAGATGTATTAGATGTATTATAGATGTATTATAGATGTATTATAGATGTATTAATACAATAATATTAGATGTATTAGATGTATTATAGATGTATTATAGATGTATTAGATGTATTATAGATGAATTAGATGTATTATAGATGTATTAGATGTGTAATAGATGTATTAGATGTATTAAATGTATTATAGATGTGTTATAGATGTATTATAGATGTATTATAGATGTATTAGATGTATTATAGATGTATTATATATGTATTATAGATGTATTAGATGTATTACATATGTATTATAGATGTATTAGATGTATTAGATGTATTATAGATGTATTATAGATGTATTATAGATGTATTAGATGTATTAGATGTATTATAGATGTATTATAGATGTATTATAGATGTATTAGATGTATTAGATGTATTATAGATGTATTAGATGTATTAGATGTATTATAGATGTATTATAGATATATTAAATGTATTAGATGTATTAGATGTGTAATAGATGTATTAGATGTATTAAATGTATTATAGATGTGTTATAGATGTATTATAGATGTATTATAGATGTATTAGATGTATTAGATGTATTATAGATGTATTATAGATGTATTAGATGTATTATAGATGTATTATAGATGTATTATAGATGTATTATAGATGTATTATAGATGTATTATATATGTATTAGATGTATTATAGATGTATTATAGATGCATTATAGATGTATTAGATGTATTATAGATGTATTAGATGTATTATAGATGTATTATAGATGTATTATAGACGTATTAGATGTATTATAGATGTATTAGATATATTATAGATGTATTAGATGTATTATAGATGTATTATAGATGTATTATAGATGTATTAGATGTATTATAGATGTATTATAGATGTGTTATAGATGTGTTATAGATGTATTAGATGTATTAGATGTATTATAGATGTATTACAGATGTATTATAGATGTATTAGATGTATTAGATGTATTATAGATGTATTATATATGTATTAGATGTATTATAGATGTATTATAGATGTATTACAGATGTATTACAGATGTATTATAGATGTATTATAGATGTATTAGATGTAATAGATGTATTATAGATGTGTTATAGATGTATTATAGATGTATTAGATGTATTATAGATGTATTATAGATGTATTATAGATGTATTATAGATGTATTATATGTATTAGAGATGTATTATAGATGTATTATAGATGTATTAGATGTATTAGATGTATTATAGATGTATTATAGATGTATTATAGATGTATTAGATGTATTATAGATGTATTATATGTATTATAGATGTATTATATATGTATTAGATGTATTAGATGTATTATAGATGTATTATAGATGCATTAGATGTATTATAGATGTATTATAGATGTATTAGATGTATTATAGATGTATTATAGATGTATTAGATGTATTAGATGTATTATAGATGTATTATAGATGTATTAGATGTATTATAGATGTATTAGATATATTATAGATGTATTAGATGTATTAGATGTATTATAGATGTATTATAGATGTATTATAGATGTATTAGATGTATTATAGATGTATTATAGATGTGTTATAGATGTGTTATAGATGTATTAGATGTATTAGATGTATTATAGATGTATTACAGATGTATTATAGATGTATTAGATGTATTATAGATGTATTATAGATGTATTAGATGTATTATAGATGTATTATAGATGTATTACAGATGTATTACAGATGTATTATAGATGTATTATAGATGTATTAGATGTAATAGATGTATTATAGATGTGTTATAGATGTATTATAGATGTATTAGATGTATTATAGATGTATTATAGATGTATTATATGTATTAGAGATGTATTATAGATGTATTAGATGTATTAGATGTATTATAGATGTATTATAGATGTATTATAGATGTATTAGATGTATTATAGATGTATTATAGATGTATTATATGTATTATAGATGTATTATATATGTATTAGATGTATTAGATGTATTATAGATGTATTATAGATGCATTAGATGTATTATAGATGTATTATAGATGTATTAGATGTATTATAGATGTATTATAGATGTATTAGATGTATTATAGATGTATTATAGATGTATTATAGATGTATTATAGATGTATTATATATGTATTAGATGTATTATAGATGTATTATAGATGTATTATATATGTATTAGATGTATTAGATGTATTATAGATGTATTATAGATGTATTATAGATGTATTAATACAATAATATTAGATGTATTAGATGTATTATAGATGTATTATAGATGTATTAGATGTATTATAGATTAATTAGATGTATTATAGATGTATTAGATGTATTAGATGTATTATAGATGTATTAGATGTATTATAGATTAATTAGATGTATTAGAGATGTATAAGAGATGTATTATATGTATTAGATGTATTATATGTATTAGATGTATTATATGTATTAGATGTATTATATATGTATTATGGATGTATTAGATGTATTATAGATATATTAGATGAATTAGATGTATTAGATATACTAGAGGTATTCAATGTATTACAGATATATTAGCTGTATTGGATGTATTAGATGTATTTGATGTATTATATATTTATTAGATGTATTAAATGTATTATATGTTTTCTAGATGTATTAAATGTATTATATGTTTTCTAGATGTGTTATAGATGTATTATATATGTAATAGATGTATTATAGATGTATTTGATGTATTAAATGTAGTAGATGTATTAGATGTATTATAGATGTATTATAGATGTATTAGATGTATTATAGATGTATTATAGATGTATTAGATGTATTATATATGTATTAGATGTATTATAGATATATTAAATGTATTAGATGTATTATAGATGTATTAAATGTATTATAGATGTATTATAGATGTATTAGATGTATTATAGATGTATTAGATGTATTATAGATATATTAAATGTATTAGATGTATTAGATGTGTAATAGATGTATTAGATGTATTAAATGTATTATAGATGTGTTATAGATGTATTATAGATGTATTATAGATGTATTAGATGTATTAGATGTATTAGATGTATTATAGATGTATTATATATGTATTAGATGTATTATATATGTATTATAGATGTATTATAGATGTATTAGATGTATTATAGATTAATTAGATGTATAATAGATGTATTATAGATGTATTAGATGTATTACAGATGTATTATAGATGTATTAGATGTATTAGATGTATTATAGATGTATTATAGATGTATTATAGATGTATTAGATGTATTATAGATGTATTAGATGTATTAGATGTATTATAGATGTATTAGATGTATTATAGATGTATTATAGATGTATTACAGATGTATTACAGATGTATTATAGATGTATTATAGATGTATTAGATGTAATAGATGTATTATAGATGTGTTATAGATGTATTATAGATGTATTAGATGTATTATAGATGTATTATAGATGTATTATAGATGTATTATAGATGTATTATAGATGTATTATATGTATTAGAGATGTATTAGAGATGTATTATAGATGTATTAGATGTATTAGATGTATTATAGATGTATTATAGATGTATTATAGATGTATTAGATGTATTATAGATGTATTATAGATGTATTATATGTATTATAGATGTATTATATATGTATTAGATGTATTAGATGTATTATAGATGTATTATAGATGCATTAGATGTATTATAGATGTATTATAGATGTATTAGATGTATTATAGATGTATTATAGATGTATTAGATGTATTATAGATGTATTATAGATGTATTATAGATGTATTATAGATGTATTATAGATGTATTAGATGTATTATAGATGTATTATAGATGTATTATATATGTATTAGATGTATTAGATGTATTATAGATGTATTATAGATGTATTATAGATGTATTAATACAATAATATTAGATGTATTAGATGTATTATAGATGTATTATAGATGTATTAGATGTATTATAGATGAATTAGATGTATTATAGATGTATTAGATGTATTAGATGTATTATAGATGTATTAGATGTATTATATATGAATTAGATGTATTAGAGATGTATAAGAGATGTATTATATGTATTAGATGTATTATATGTATTAGATGTATTATATGGATTAGATGTATTATATATGTATAATGGATGTATTAGATGTGTTATAGATATATTAGATGAATTAGATGTATTAGATATACTAGAGGTATTCAATGTATTACAGATATATTAGCTGTATTGGATGTATTAGATGTATTTGATGTATTATATATTTATTAGATGTATTAAATGTATTATATGTTTTCTAGATGTATTAAATGTATTATATGTTTTCTAGATGTGTTATAGATGTATTATATATGTAATAGATGTATTATAGATGTATTTGATGTATTAAATGTAGTAGATGTATTAGATGTATTATAGATGTATTATAGATGTATTAGATGTATTATAGATGTATTATAGATGTATTAGATGTATTATATATGTATTAGATGTATTATAGATATATTAAATGTATTAGATGTATTATAGATGTATTAAATGTATTATAGGTGTATTATAGATGTATTAGATGTATTATAGATGTATTAGATGTATTATAGATATATTAAATGTATTAGATGTATTAGATGTGTAATAGATGTATTAGATGTATTAAATGTATTATAGATGTGTTATAGATGTATTATAGATGTATTATAGATGTATTAGATGTATTAGATGTATTAGATGTATTATAGATGTATTATATATGTATTAGATGTATTATATATGTATTATAGATGTATTATAGATGTTTTAGATGTATTATAGATT
>NC_092095.1:79878794-79889350 GCF_045679555.1 Salvelinus alpinus | reverse complement strand
ATTAGATGTATTATAGATGTATTATAGATGTATTAGATGTTTTATATATGTATTAGATGTATTAGATGTATTATAGATGTATTAGATGTATTATAGATGTATTAGATGTATTATAGATGTATTAGATGTATTATAGATGTATTAGATGTATTATATATGTATTATAGATGTATTATAGATGTATTAGATGTATTAGATGTATTATAGATGTATTATAGATGTATTATAGATGTATTAGATGTATTATAGATGTATTAGATATATTATAGATGTATTAGATGTATTAGATGTATTATAGATGTATTATAGATGTATTATAGATGTATTAGATGTATTATAGATGTATTATAGATGTGTTATAGATGTGTTATAGATGTATTAGATGTATTAGATGTATTATAGATGTATTACAGATGTATTATAGATGTATTAGATGTATTAGATGTATTATATGATGTATTATAGATGTATTAGATGTATTATAGATGTATTATAGATGTATTACAGATGTATTATAGATGTATTATAGATGTATTAGATGTAATAGATGTATTATAGATGTGTTATAGATGTATTATAGATGTATTATAGATGTATTATAGATGTATTATAGATGTATTATAGATGTATTATAGATGTATTATAGATGTATTAGATGTATTAGATGTATTAAAGATGTATTATAGATGTATTATAGATGTATTATAGATGTATTAGATGTATTATAGATGTATTATAGATGTATTAGATGTATTATAGATGTATTATAGATGTATTAGATGTATTATAGATGTATTATAGATGTATTAGATGTATTATAGATGTATTATATATGTATTATAGATGTATTAGATGTATTACAGATGTATTATAGATGTATTATATGTATTATATGTATTATAGATGTATTATAGATGTATTAGATGTATTAGATGTATTATAGATGTATTATAGATGTATTATAGATGTATTAGATGTATTAGATGTATTATTGATGTATTATAGATGTATTATAGATGTATTAGATGTATTAGATGTATTATAGATGTATTACAGATGTATTATATATGTATTAGATGTATTAGATGTATTATAGATGTATTATAGATGTATTATAGATGTATTACAGATGTATTATAGATGTTTTATAGATGTATTATAGATGTATTAGATATATTAGATGTATTATAGATGTATTATAGATGTATTAGATGTATTAGATGTATTAGATGTATTATAGATGTATTATAGATGTATTATAGATGTATTATAGATGTATTATAGATGTATTATAGATGTATTATAGATGTATTATATGTATTAGAGATGTATTATAGATGTATTATAGATGTATTATAGATGTATTAGATGTATTATAGATGTATTATAGATGTATTAGATGTAATATATGTATTATAGATGTATTATAGATGTATTATAGATGTATTATAGATGTATTATAGATGTATTAGATTTATTATAGATGTATTATAGATGTATTAGATGTATTATAGATGTATTATATATGTATTAGATGTATTATAGATGTATTATAGATGTATTAGATGTATTATAGATGTATTATAGATGTATTAGATGTATTATAGATGTATTATAGATGTATTAGATGTATTAGATGTATTATAGATGTATTATAGATGTATTATAGAAGTATTATAGATGTATTATAGATGTATTAGATGTATTAGATGTTTTGTATATGTATTAGATGTATTAGATGTATTATAGATGTATTATAGATGTATTAGATGTATTATAGATGTATTAGATGTATTAGATGTTTTATATATGTATTAGATGTATTAGATGTATTATAGATGTATTAGATGTATTATAGATGTATTAGATGTATTATAGATGTATTAGATGTATTATAGATGTATTAGATGTATTATATATGTATTATAGATGTATTATAGATGTATTAGATGTATTAGATGTATTATAGATGTATTATAGATGTATTATAGATGTATTAGATGTATTATAGATGTATTAGATATATTATAGATGTATTAGATGTATTAGATGTATTATAGATGTATTATAGATGTATTATAGATGTATTAGATGTATTATAGATGTATTATAGATGTGTTATAGATGTGTTATAGATGTATTAGATGTATTAGATGTATTATAGATGTATTACAGATGTATTATAGATGTATTAGATGTATTAGATGTATTATAGATGTATTATAGATGTATTAGATGTATTATAGATGTATTATAGATGTATTACAGATGTATTATAGATGTATTATAGATGTATTAGATGTAATAGATGTATTATAGATGTGTTATAGATGTATTATAGATGTATTAGATGTATTATAGATGTATTATAGATGTATTATAGATGTATTATAGATGTATTATAGATGTATTATAGATGTATTAGATGTATTAGATGTATTATAGATGTATTATAGATGTATTATAGATGTATTAGATGTATTATAGATGTATTATAGATGTATTATATGTATTATAGATGTATTATATATGTATTAGATGTATTAGATGTATTATAGATGTATTATAGATGCATTAGATGTATTATAGATGTATTATAGATGTATTAGATGTATTATAGATGTATTATAGATGTATTATAGATGTATTAGATGTATTATAGATGTATTATAGATGTATTATAGATGTATTATAGATGTATTATAGATGTATTATATATGTATTAGATGTATTATAGATGTATTATAGATGTATTATATATGTATTAGATGTATTAGATGTATTATAGATGTATTATAGATGTATTATAGATGTATTATAGATGTATTAATACAATAATATTAGATGTATTAGATGTATTATAGATGTATTATAGATGTATTAGATGTATTATAGATGAATTAGATGTATTATAGATGTATTAGATGTATTAGATGTATTATAGATGTATTAGATGTATTATAGATGAATTAGATGTATTAGAGATGTATAAGAGATGTATTATATGTATTAGATGTATTATATGTATTAGATGTATTATATGTATTAGATGTATTATATATGTATTATGGATGTATTAGATGTATTATAGATATATTAGATGAATTAGATGTATTAGATATACTAGAGGTATTCAATGTATTACAGATATATTAGCTGTATTGGATGTATTAGATGTATTTGATGTATTATATATTTATTAGATGTATTAAATGTATTATATGTTTTCTAGATGTATTAAATGTATTATATGTTTTCTAGATGTGTTATAGATGTATTATATATGTAATAGATGTATTATAGATGTATTTGATGTATTAAATGTAGTAGATGTATTAGATGTATTATAGATGTATTATAGATGTATTAGATGTATTATAGATGTATTATAGATGTATTAGATGTATTATATATGTATTAGATGTATTATAGATATATTAAATGTATTAGATGTATTATAGATGTATTAAATGTATTATAGATGTATTATAGATGTATTAGATGTATTATAGATGTATTAGATGTATTATAGATATATTAAATGTATTAGATGTATTAGATGTGTAATAGATGTATTAGATGTATTAAATGTATTATAGATGTGTTATAGATGTATTATAGATGTATTATAGATGTATTATAGATGTATTAGATGTATTAGATGTATTATAGATGTATTATATATGTATTAGATGTATTATATATGTATTATAGATGTATTATAGATGTATTAGATGTATTATAGATTAATTAGATGTATAATAGATGTATTATAGATGTATTAGATGTATTACAGATGTATTATAGATGTATTAGATGTATTAGATGTATTATAGATGTATTATAGATGTATTATAGATGTATTAGATGTATTATAGATGTATTAGATGTATTATATATGTATTATAGACGTATTAGATGTATTAGATGTATTATAGATGTATTATAGACGTATTAGATGTATTATATATGTATTATAGATGTATTATAGATGTATTATAGATGTATTATATGTATTATAGATGTATTATAGATGTATTATAGATGTATTAGATGTATTAGATGTATTATAGATGTATTATATATGTATTAGATGTATTATATATGTATTATAGATGTATTATAGATGTATTAGATGTATTATAGATTAATTAGATGTATAATAGATGTATTATAGATGTATTAGATGTATTACAGATGTATTATAGAAGTATTATAGATGTATTAGATGTATTATAGATGTATTATATATGTATTAGATGTATTATATATGTATTATAGATGTATTATAGATGTATTAGATGTATTATAGATTAATTAGATGTATAATAGATGTATTATAGATGTATTAGATGTATTACAGATGTATTATAGATGTATTAGATGTATTAGATGTATTAGATGTATTATAGATGTATTATATATGTATTAGATGTATTATATATGTATTATAGATGTATTATAGATGTATTAGATGTATTATAGATTAATTAGATGTATAATAGATGTATTATAAATGTATTATAGATGTATTAGATGTATTATAGATGTATTAGATGTATTATAGATGTATTATAGATGTATTATAGATATATTATACATGTATTAGATGTATTATAGATGTATTAGATATATTATGGCCTCAGGACTTCCTGGCATGATGACTCCTTGCTGTCCCCAGTCCACCTGGCCGTGCTGCTGCTCCAGTTTCAACTGTTCTGCCTGCTTCTATGGAACCCTGACCTGTTCACCGGACGTGTTACCTGTCCCAGACCTGCTGTTTTCAACTCTCTAGAGAGCAGGAGCGGTAGAGATACTCTTAATGATCGGCCATGAAAAGCCAACTGACATTTACTCCTGAGGTGCTGACTTGCTGCACCCTCGACAACTACTGTGATTATTATTATTTGACCATGCTGGTCATTTATGAACATTTGAACATCTTGGCCATGTTCTGTTATAATCTCCACCCGGCACAGCCAGAAGAGGACTGGCCACCCCTCATAGCCTGGTTCCTCTCTCGGTTTCTTCCTAAGTTCCGGCCTTTCTAGGGAGTTTTTCCTAGCCACTGTGCTTCTACACCTGCATTGCTTGCTGTTTGGGGTTTTGGGCTGGGTTTCTGTACAGCACTTTGAGATATCAGCTGATGTAAGAAGGGCTACATGAATACATTTGATTTGATTTGATTATAGATGTATTAGATGTATTAGAGATGTATTAGATGTATTATAGATGTATTACATGTATTATATATATATTTAGAAGTATTATAGATGTATTAGATGTATTAGATGTATTAGAGATGCATTAGATGAATTCTAGATGTATTATAGATGTATTAGATGTATTAGATGTATTATATATGTATTAGATGTATTATAGATGTATTAGATGTATTATATATGTATTAGATGTATTATAGATGTATTAGATGTATTATAGATGTATAAGAGATGTATTAGATGAATTCTAGATGTATTATAGATGTATTAGATGTATTATATATGTATTAGATGTATTATAGATGTATTAGATGTATTATAGATGTATTAGATGTATTATATATGTATTAGATGTATTATAGATGTATTAGATGTATTATAGATGAATTAGATGTATTATAGATGTATAAGAGATGTATTATATGTATTAGATGTATTATATGTATATATGTATTATATGTATTAGATGTATTATATATGTATTATGGATGTATTAGATGTATTATAGATATATTAGATGAATTAGATGTATTAGATATACTAGAGGTATTCAATGTATTACAGATATATTAGCTGTATTGGATGTATTAGATGTATTTGATGTATTATATATTTATTAGATGTATTAAATGTATTATATGTTTTCTAGATGTATTAAATGTATTATATGTTTTCTAGATGTGTTATAGATGTATTATATATGTAATAGATGTATTATAGATGTATTTGATGTATTAAATGTAGTAGATGTATTAGATGTATTATAGATGTATTATAGATGTATTAGATGTATTATAGATGTATTATATATGTATTAGATGTATTATAGATGTATTATAGATGTATTAGATGTATTATAGATGTATTATAGATGTATTAGATGTATTATAGATGTATTAGATGTATTATAGATATATTAAATGTATTAGATGTATTATAGATGTATTAAATGTATTATAGATGTATTATAGATGTATTAGATGTGTTATAGATGTATTATAGATGTATTAGATGTATTAGATGTATTATAGATATATTATAGATGTATTAGATGTATTATAGATGTATTAGATGTATTAGATGTATTATAGATGTATTAGATGTATTATATATGTATTATATATGTATTATATATGTATTATAGATGTATTAGATGTATTATAGATGTATTATAGATGTATTATAGATGTATTAGATGTATTATAGATGTATTAGATGTATTAGATGTATTATAGATGTATTATAGATGTATTATAGATGTATTTGATGTATTAAATGTAGTAGATGTATTAGATGTATTATAGATGTATTATAGATGTATTATAGATGTATTAGATGTATTATAGATGTATTATA
This sequence comes from Salvelinus alpinus, assembly GCF_045679555.1. Lineage (NCBI taxonomy): Eukaryota > Metazoa > Chordata > Actinopteri > Salmoniformes > Salmonidae > Salvelinus > Salvelinus alpinus. Next base: position 79,882,772 of record NC_092095.1, on the reverse strand, counting down.
GATGTATTATAGATGTATTAGATGTATTATAGATGTATTAGATGTATTATATATGTATTATAGATGTATTAGATGTATTATAGATGTATTATAGATGTATTATAGATGTATTATAGATGTATTAGATGTATTATAGATGTATTAGATGTATTATAGATGTATTATATATATTAAATGTATTACATGTATTAGATGTATTATAGATGTATTAGATATATTAGGTGTATTAGATGTATTATAGATGTATTATAGATGTATTATAGATGTATTATAGATGTATTAGATGTATTATAGATGTATTAGATGTATTATAGATGTATTATATATGTATTATATGTATTAAGATGTATTATACATATATTAAATGTATTAGATGTATTATAGATGTATTATAGATGTATTAGATGTATTATATGTATTATATGTATTAGATGTATTATATGTATTATATATGTATTAGAGATGTATTATAGATGTATTAAATGTATTAGAGATGTATTATAGATGTATTAAATGTATTAGATGTTTTTAGTTATTAGATATGTATTATAGATGTATTATAGATATATTAGATGTATTTGATGTATTATAAATGTATTAAATGTATTAGATGGTTTTATTTATTAGATGTATTATAGATGTATTAGATGTATTATATCTCTCTCTCTATTGAGTTGACAGGCTGTCTGCTCTGAACTAGGGATGAAACAGAGAGAGTAATGACTGATTTAACCGACGGAGGAGAGTAAACTGCAGGGGGGAGTTCTGTTCTTCACAGCCTCTTTGTTCTGCCTGGGTCAAAAGGAGAGGAAGTCAGGGGATTCGTCACAAACGGCACCCTATTCCCTATATAGTGCCATAGGGCTCTGGTCGTTAAAGTTGTGCACTACATAGGGAATAGGGTGCCGTTGATGGTGAAGTCGGAGGATTCTCCCCAAAACCCTGGAACCCTTGCGCCCCGGAGCGGTGGACAGGAGCGGTGGACAGGAGCGGTGGACAGGAGCGGTGGACAGGAGCGGCGTGGCTGTTATATTCCGTTCCGTTGTGTTCATCCGTCGACAAACTGATGACACAAGAGACGCTCAGAGGCCCGGAATCACGTGTGGCAGTGATGCTTCCGTCCCTCTCCTCGCCCCAACCCGGGCTTCAACCTGGGCTTCCGTCCCTCTCCTCGCCCCAACCTGGGCTTCCGTCCCTCTCCCTGCCCCAACCCGGGCTTCAACCTGGGCTTCCGTCCCTCTCCTCGCCCCAACCTGGGCTTCAACCTGGGCTTCCGTCCCTCTCCTCGCCTCAACCCGGGCTTCAACCAGGGCTTCCGTCCCTTTCCTCGCCCCAACCCGGGCTTCAACCTGGGCTTCCGTCCTTCTCCTCACCCAAACCTGGGCTTCCGTCCCTCTCCTCACCCCAACCCGGTCTTCGACCAGGGACCCTCTGAACACATCGACACCTGTCGCTCCGTAAAAGCCGCGGCCCCGTTCAGAGCAAATGGAAAACAACTACTTCAACTACTTCTAGCTAAAAAGCCTTTTCACATCGGCCGCACAATTAGGCCCAAATCTGGGCCCAATCCTAAACCCCAGCCATGTACTACCTCTAAGTCCTGACCTGCTATGAGAACGACTGTCATCGTCAACATCTCAGAGATAGCCAATATGGGCTGTTGTCAAGGCTGCTGTTGTGTGTTTCAGTTAGAAGGTACATCTGATAGCAGTCATTCATCGGTGTGTGTCTTGTCTGTGATGACACGCTGCTCCTGTAGGGGAAAACAGAAAATGGCCGGCCTGTAAAACCTGCACTAATAGTCAGACTATTGTACGTCTTAGACTTCCTGAACCCCGTAGGTGTGATGGGCAAAACAAAGACGTTCTGCTGAGTTGTTCTGCCGAGGTACAGACCCGTCACGTAGAGCTCACACTTCTTGACTTTTTACACATTTTGTTGTGTTACAGCCTGAATTTAAAATTGATTAAATCATTTAGTTTATTTATTTATACATTTAGTTTATTTCTTTTTTTTTGCACTTGCCTAAACACAATACCCCAATAATGTCAAAGTGGAATGATGTTATAAAAATAAAAAAAACAAGTTAAGAAGAAAAAATGCTGAAATGTCTTGTTTCAATATGTATTCAGCTCCTTTGTTATGGCCTGAATAAGTTCAGGAGTAATTATTTGCTTAAACAAGTCTCATAATAAGTTGTGCAGGAATAGTGTTTAACATGATTTTCTAATGATCATCAATTATCTGTAAGGTCCCTCAGTCGAGCAGTGAATTTCGAACCCAGATTTAACCACAAAGACCAAAGAGGTTTTCGCAAAGAAGGGCATCTATTGGTAGATGGGTAAAAAAAAAAAAAAACTGACATTGAATATCCCTTTGAGCATAGTGAAGTTATTAATTACACTTTGAATGGTGTATCAATACACCCAGTCACTACAAAGATACAGGTGTCCTTCCTAACTCAGTTGCCATAGAGGAAGGAAACCGCTCAGGGATTTCAACATGAGGCCAATGGTGACTTTAAAACAGTTACAGAGTTTAATGGCTGTGATGGTAGAAAACTAAGGAAGGATCAACAACATTGTAGTTACTCCACAATACTAACCTAAATGACAGAATGAAAAGAAGGAAGCCTGTACAGAATACAAATATTCCAAAACATGCATCCTGTTTGCAACAAGGCACTAAAATAATACTGTAAAAAAAAGTGTCAAAGCAATATACTTTTTGTCCTGAATACAAAATACAATACAACACATATTTTTTAATTTTTATCTATTTTTTTAACCTTTATTTAACTAGGCAAGTCAGTTAAGAACAAATTCTTATTTTCAATGACAGCCTAGGAACTGTGGGTTAACTGCCTGTTCAAGGGCAGAACGACAGATTGTCAGCTCGGGGATTTGAACTTGCTCTAACCACTAGGCTCTAACCAACGCTCTAACCACTAGGCTACCCTGCCGTACTGAGTACCACATCATGTTATGGGTTTGCGTGTAATCGTTAAAGGTGCAATATGCAGAAATTGCTCCGCCATTTCCTGGTTGATAAAATTCTAATCGTTTGCCAAATTTTTTGTTTACGTGACAAAACAAGCAATGATCAACAACCAATTTGACAGAGCTTGAAGAATTTAGAAAATAATCATGGGTGAATATTGTACAGTCTAAGTGTACAAAGCTTCTAGAGACTTACCCAGAAAGACTCACAACTGTAATCACTGCCAAATGAGATTCTAGCATGTTGTAACGGATTTCCTCCTCCTCTTCATCCGAAGAGGAGGAGCAGGGATTCGACCAAAACGCAGCGTTGTGAAATGACATTATATTTATTGAAACAAGACAAAAAACGAACTATACTTGAATACTAAACAAAATAACAAAACGATGTAGACAGACCTGGACGTAAGAACTTACATGTAGCGAAGAACGCACGAACAGGAAAAATTACTACAAACAAACGAACGAACGATACAGTCCCGTATGGTGCAACAGACACAGACACAGGAGACAACCACCCACGACAAACAATGTGAAACCACCTACCTTAATATGATTCTCAATCAGAGGAAACGTAAACCACCTGCCTCTAATTGAGAACCATATCAGGTCACCCATTAACCAACATAGAAACACATAACATAGACTGCCCACCCAAACTCACGCCCTGACCGACTAACACATACAAAAATAACAGAAAACAGGTCAGGAACGTGACACATGTTTTGAATAATCATGTAAATATAATATTCGATATTTCTGTATTTCCTTTTCAAAACATTTGCTACAATGTCTAAAAACAAATTGTTCACGTTGTTATTATGGGTAGATGGGTGAGACGAAAAATACATGTAATCCATCTGGAATTCAGGCTGGAACACAGATACATTTTGGAATAAGTCGAGGGGTATGACTACTTTCTGAAGGCTCTGTATTCAAAATGGAGTAAACTGAGGAAGGAAAGAAAAGGAAGGCTCCA
>NC_092095.1:79818794-79868794 GCF_045679555.1 Salvelinus alpinus | reverse complement strand
AGCCCTCTAGGCCTTTATATGGCATCTGTAGAGCCCTCTAGGCCTTTATATGGCATCTGTAGAGCCCTCTAGGCCTTTATATGGCATCTGTAGAGCCCTCTAGGCCTTTATATGGCATCTGAAGAGCCCTCTAGGCCTTTATATGGCATCTGTAGAGCCCTCTAGGCCTTTATATGGCATCTGAAGAGCCCTCTAGACCTTTATATGGCACCTGAAGAGCCTCTTACTAGTGAATCCAAATAACTAGACCTTTATATGGCATCTGAAGAGCCTCTTACCAGTGAACCAAATAACTAGACCTTTATATGGCATCTGTAGAGCCCTCTAGGCCTTTATATGGCATCTGTAGAGCCCTCTAGACCTTTATATGGCATCTGAAGAGCCCTCTAGACCTTTTTATGGCATCTGTAGAGCCCTCTAGGCCTTTATATGGCATCTGTAGAGCCCTCTAGGCCTTTATACGGCATCTGTAGAGCCCTCTAGACCTTTATATGGCATCTGAAGAGCCCTCTAGACCTTTATATGGCATCTGTAGAGCCCTCTAGGCCTTTATATGGCATCTGTAGAGCCCTCTAGGCCTTTATATGGCATCTGAAGAGCCCTCTAGGCCTTTATATGGCATCTGTAGAGCCCTCTAGGCCTTCATATGGCATCTGTAGAGCCCTCTAGGCCTTTATATGGCATCTGTAGAGCCCTCTAGGCCTTTATATGGCACCTGAAGAGCCTCTTACTAGTGAATCCAAATAACTAGACCTTTATATGGCATCTGAAGAGCCTCTTACCAGTGAACCAAATAACTAGACCTTTATATGGCATCTGTAGAGCCCTCTAGGCCTTTATATGGCATCTGTAGAGCCCTCTAGACCTTTATATGGCATCTGAAGAGCCCTCTAGGCCTTTATATGGCATCTGTAGAGCCCTCTAGGCCTTTATATGGCATCGGAAGTGCCCTTTAGGCCTTTATATGGCATCTGTAGAGCCCTCTAGACCTTTATATGGCATCTGAAGAGCCCTCTAGACCTTTATATGGCATCTGAAGAGCCCTTTAGACCTTTAAATGGCATCTGAAGAGCCCTCTAGACCTTTATATGGCATCTGAAGAGCCCTCTAGGCCTTTATATGGCATCTGAAGAGCCCTCTAGGCCTTTATATGGCATCTGAAGAGCCCTCTAGGCCTTTATATGGCATCTGTAGAGCCCTCTAGACCTTTATATGGCATCTGAAGAGCCCTCTAGGCCTTTATATGGCATCTGAAGAGCCCTCTAGACCTTTATATGGCATCTGAAGAGCCCTCTAGGCCTTTATATGGCATCTGTAGAGCCCTCTAGACCTTTATACGGCATCTTTAGAGGCCTCTAGGCCTTTATATGGCATCTTATATGGCATATACCAAAGCCAGAAAGAGATCTGAGCCCCGAGGTCGTATACCAAAGCCAGAAGGAGATCTGAGCCCCGAGGTCGAATACCAAAGCCAGAAAGAGATCTGAGCCCCGAGGTCGAATACCAAAGCCAGAAAGAGATCTGAGCCCCGAGGTCGAATACCAAAGCCAGAAAGAGATCTGAGCCCCTAGGTCGAATACCAAAGCCAGAAAGAGATCTGAGCCCCTAGGTCGAATACCAAAGCCAGAAAGAGATCTGAGCCCCTAGGTCGAATACCAAAGCCAGAAAGAGATCTGAGCCCCTAGGTCGAATACCAAAGCCAGAAAGAGATCTGAGCCCCTAGGTCGAATACCAAAGCCAGAAAGAGATCTGAACCCCTAGGTCGAATACCAAAGCCAGAAAGAGATCTGAGCCCCTAGGTCGAATACCAAAGCCAGAAAGAGACCTGAGCCCCTAGGTCGAATACCAAAGACAGAAAGAGATCTGAGTCCCTAGGTCGAATACCAAAGCCAGAAAGAGATCTGAGCCCCGAGGTCGTATACCAAAGCCAGAAAGAGACCTGAGCCCCTAGGTCGAATACCAAAGCCAGAAAGAGATCTGAGCCCCGAGGTCGAATACCAAAGCCAGAAAGAGATCTGAGCCCCTAGGTCGAATACCAAAGCCAGAAAGAGATCTGAGCCCCTAGGTCGAATACCAAAGCCAGAAAGAGATCTGAGCCCCGAGGTCGTATACCAAAGCCAGAAAGAGACCTGAGCCCCTAGGTCGAATACCAAAGCCAGAAAGAGATCTGAGCCCCGAGGTCGAATACCAAAGCCAGAAAGAGACCTGAGCCCCTAGGTCGAATACCAAAGCCAGAAAGAGATCTGAGCCCCGAGGTCGAATACCAAAGCCAGAAAGAGACCTGAGCCCCTAGGTCGAATACCAAAGCCAGAAAGAGATCTGAGCCCCGAGGTCGAATACCAAAGACAGAAAGAGATCTGAGGCCCGAGGTCGAATAGTGAAAATACACCATTCAATCAGGGTTCATTGTTTCAGACTGCGTATGGTCCACTCATGATAAATACAACTATTAACTGTGCCTTTATTTTTGGTAGTGAAGAGCCCAGATACTACTCTCCTATTGGATAGAGGGAGATTGTGACTCTCCTATTGGATAGAGGGAGATTGTGACTCTCCTATTGGATAGAGGGAGATTGTGACTCTCCTATTGGATAGAGGGAGATTGTGACTCTCCTATTGGATAGAGGGAGATTGTGACTCTCCTATGGGATAGAGGGAGATTGTGACTCTCCTATGGGATAGAGGGAGATTGTGACTCTCCTATTGGATAGAGGGAGATTGTGACTCCCCTATTGGATAGAGGGAGAATGTGACTCTCCTATTGGATAGAGGGAGATTGTGACTCTCCTATTGGATAGAGGGAGATTGTGACTCTCCTATTGGATAGAGGGAGATTGTGACTCTCCTATTGGATAGAGGGAGATTGTGACTCTCCTATTGGATAGAGGGAGATTGTGACTCTCCTATTGGATAGAGGGAGATTGTGACTCTCCTATTGGATAGAGGGAGACTGTGACTCTCCTATGGGATAGAGGGAGATTGTGACTCTCCTATTGGATAGAGGGAGATTGTGACTCTCCTATTGGACAGAGGGAGATTGTGACTCTCCTATGGGATAGAGGGAGATTGTGACTCTCCTATTGGATAGAGGGAGATTGTGACTCTCCTATTGGATAGAGGGAGATTGTAACTCTCCTATTGGATAGAGGGAGATTGTGACTCCCCTATTGGATAGAGGGAGATTGTGACTCTCCTATTGGACAGAGGGAGATTGTGACTCTCCTATGGGATAGAGGGAGATTGTGGCTCTCCTATTGGATAGAGGGAGATTGTGACTCTCCTATTGGATAGAGGGAGATTGTGACTCTCCTATTGGATAGAGGGAGATTGTGACTCTCCTATTGGACAGAGGGAGAATGTGACTCTCCTATTGGACAGAGGGAGATTGTGAATGAAAGAGCAGGGAACGTTACTTATCCAGAGGTTTCCTTCTCCTTCCCTCCATCCCTTCCACTCAGCGGGCTGACACAGAGACAGAGAGACAGAGAGACAGAGAGAGAGAGAGAGAGAGAGAGAGAGAGAGAGAGAGAGAGAGAGAGAGAGAGAGAGAGAGAGAGAGAGAGAGAGAGAGAGAGAGAGAGAGAGACAGAGAGACAGAGAGAGAGAGAGAGATAGAGGGAGAGAGAGAGGGAGAGAGAGATAGAGGGAGAGAGAGAGAGAGAGAGAGAGAGAGAGAGAGAGAGAGAGAGAGAGAGAGAGAGAGAGAGAGAGAGAGAGAGAGAGAGAGAGAGAGAGAGAGAGAGAGAGAGAGAGAGAGAGAGAGAGAGAGAGAGAGAGAGAGAGAGAGAGAGAGAGAGAGAGATATAATATGACATTTGTAATGTCTTTATTGTTTTGAAACTTCTGTATGTGTAATGTTTACTGTTCATTTTTATTGTTTATTTGACTTTTGTATATTACCTACCTCACTTGCTTTGGCAATGTTAACACATGTTTCCCATGCCAATAAAGCCCCTTGAATTGAAATTGAATTGAATTGAGAGAGAGAGAGAGAGAGAGAGACAGACAGACAGACAGACAGACAGACAGACAGACAGACAGACAGACAGACAGACAGACAGACAGACAGACAGACAGACAGACAGACAGACAGACAGACAGAGAGAGGGGAAAGCCTGGTTCAATTAGCGTAGTAAAATAGCATACTTTGTAAAACGAAATAAATGCCTCGGCAGCCAATAGAAGAGTCATGTTCTCAAATAAACTTGAACAGAATATTTAAGCAGGAAGGCCCTAATTACTGGCCATCACACTGTACTGCTAAACACACACTCTCTCTCTCTGTCTCTCTCCCTCACCCTATCTCTCTCTATCTCTCCCTCTATCTCTCTCTCTCCCTCTCTCTCTCCCACTCCCTCTCCCTCTCTCCCTCTCTTTCTCTGTCTCTCTCCCTCACCCTCTCTATCTCTCCCTCTATCTCTCTCTCCCTCCCTCTCCCTCTCTCTCTCTTGCTCTCCTTCTCTCTCGCTCTCTCTCTCTCTCCCTCTATCTCTCTCCCCCTCTCTCTCTTTCCCTCTCTCTCTCTTGCTCACTCTCTCTCCCTCGCTCTCTCTCTCCCTCGCTCTCTCTCTCCGTCTCTTTCTCTCTCTCTCTGGCTGTGCTGTTGACTAGGAGCTATCTAGCTAGGAGGCCAGTCTCAACACTTGTCTATTTTTCCACGCCATTAATATTTGATGGAAATGGGCCTGGGCTGCATCAGCTGCTGCAAATTTCACTGAGAACATGGCTTCTATTACACACAGACACACACACACACACACACACACACACACACACACACACACACACACACACACACACACACACACACACACACACACACACACACACACACACACACACACACACACACACACACACACACACACACACACACACACACACACACACACACACACACACACACACACACACACACACACACATACATACATACAACACACACACACTGGGTACATTAGCAAGAGGACACGACACCAACGGTGTGTGGGGGTGCTCGTCAAAGGGCCCTGTTGATTGATGCTATTAGACGCTGGAGAAACAGTGTGTGTGTGTGTGTGTGTGTGTGTGTGTGTGTGTGTGTGTGTGTGTGTGTGTGTGTGTGTGTGTGTGTGTGTGTGTGTGTGTGTGTGTGTGTGTGTGTGTGTGTGTGTGTGTGTGTGTGTGTGTGTGTGTGTGTGTGTGTGTGTGTGTGTGTGTGTGTGTGTGTGTGTGTGTGTGTGTCTGTGTGTGTGCGTGCGTGTGTGTGTGTGTGTGTGCGTGCGTGAGTGCGTGCGTGCGCATGTGTGTGTGTGTGTGTGAGAGAGAGAGAGAGCTATAATTGAGCTGACACTAATAATGAAGGCAGTGAGTGTCTGGAGCGGCGGCCCTCGGCAATATGCTAAAGATATTGATGCTCCTAATAATTCAGCCAGACTGAGCGGTGAGGATGTGGAGTCTGTCTGCTAGTCATTGGAAGGCAATCAGGCTGGAGAACAAGGCTTCATTTAATGCTCGACCTCTTCATTTCTATATTACCATCGTTGGTCAAAGAGAGGAGGCAGCTTGCTGCAATCAGAAAGACTTTGGAGATTTAAAGATTTATGTTTAAGGAAAATCTACCAGAGAAAGAGAGAGAGAGAGAGAGAGAGATAGACATATAGAGAGAGAAACAGAGAGAGATACAGAGAGAGAGACAGAGAGCAAGACACAGAGGGAGAGACAGAGAGAGAGATACAGAGAGACAGAGAGAGAGAGAGACAGAGAGAGAGACAGAGAGAGAGAGAGAGATACAGAGAGAGAGACAGAGAGAGCGAGAGAGAGAGAGAGAGAGAGAGAGAGAGAGAGAGAGAGAGAGAGAGAGAGAGAGAGAGAGAGAGAGAGAGAGAATTGAATTGAATTGAGAGAGAGCTAGAGAGAGACAGAGAGACAGAGAGAGAGAGAGAGAGAGAGTGAGGGAGAGAGAGTGAGAGTGAGAGAGAGGAGAGAGACAGAGTCTACCATCCAAATAGACTAGTCCAGCCAACACTGCTGTGTGTCTCTAGGACCCCTCCATAATCACCATCATCATCACCCTTCTCCCCTCTGAGCCCCCAAGGGTCCTCCACATATTACCCATGCAGTAGGGGTAGGCCTCTCCTCAGCTCGGCTTCCCCCTTCACAAGCCCTAATCTCCCACATGAAAGGCCCTGGGAGAGGAGAGGGAGAGAGAGAGGAGGGAGGGAGGGAGATAGGGATGGAGGGAGGGAGGGAGGGAGGGGGGAGAGGAGGGAGGGAGGAGTGAGGGAGGGAGAGGAGGGAGGGAGAGAGGGAGGGGGGAGAGGAGGGAGGGAGAGAGAGAGGAGGGAGGGAGGGGGGAAAGGAGGGAGGGAGGGAGAGAGAGAGGAGGGAGGGAGGAGGGAGGGAGGGAGGGATGGAGGGAGAGAGAGAGGAGGGAGGAGGGAGGGGGGAGAGGAGGGAGGGAGAGAGGGAGGGGGGGGAGGAGGGAGGGAGGAGGGAGGGAGGGAGAGGAGGGAGGGAGAGAGGGAGGGGGGAGAGGAGGGAGGGAGAGAGAGAGGAGGGAGGGAGGGAGGGGGGAAAGGAGGGAGGGAGAGAGAGAGAGAGGAGGGAGGGAGGAGGGAGGGAGGGAGGGATGGATGGAGAGAGAGAGGAGGGAGGAGGGATGGAGGGAGAGAGAGAGACGGGAGGGAGGGAGGGAGGGAGGGGGATAGATGGGGAGAGGGAGAGAGAGAGGAGGGATAGATGGGGAGAGGGGGAGAGAGAGAGAGAGAGAGAGAGAGAGAGAGAGAGAGAGAGAGAGAGAGAGAGACAGAGAGAGAGAGAGGAGGGATAGATGGGGAGAGAGGGAGTGAGAGAGAAAGAGGGAGGGAGGGAGGGGGGATAGATGGAGGGAGGGAGGGGGGAGGAAGAGAGAGAGAGAGAGATGTGGGATAGATTAGGGAGCGAGGGATGAATTTAGGCAAGAGCCTTTATAATGACCCTCTGAACCATGTGAGTCCTGACTGAGAGCACGGCCTCAGGGGGGACAGCAGGGGAACATGAGGGGGGGGGGGGGTCACCCCCAACACCCTTGAGGGGGTTGTTCCTCCCCTACACAGGTGGAACAGGAGGCCGGGGTGGGAGTGAAGAGGGGGTACCGGGAAGTGATCCCTAATAATCTAGTGCTGATTTAAAGGGTTAGGGGTTGTAGGGGTGAACTAGTGGTGGGGATGGAGTGAAGAGGGGTACAAGGAAGTGATCCCTAATAATCTAGTGCTGATTTAAAGGGTTAGGGGTTGTAGGGGTGAACTAGTGGTGGGGATGGAGTGAAGAGGGGTACAAGGAAGTGATCCCCACTAGTCTAGAGATAACGTAAACGTCAACAAGGATCACAGGACGACAGAGGACCAGAGAACAGACAGACTGAATCTCTGGTACCTCAACAAAATATAATCCCAAATCACTGATATAAGGCTCAGTTACTGTTAGCAGACTGATCGAGTGATGAGGTTATTTTTTAAATATTAAAACGTAATTCACCTTTGACCTGTCCTACTGCATTTCCGGAACGAAACCGTTTTATAATTCACTATAAACTAGATCTGATCAGTCAGACAAAAACAACTGAATTGAGTAGGAAATAGTATTGAATTTAACATTTATAATATACAACGCTGCTGGGACTTTAAATAGAGCCGGTTACCACCAGTCATTCAATGGTGCGCTGCAGTTTTTCAATAATAATCACATGGGTTTTCCCTTCTAACAGTTGAATAATTCATAGATCCATATACTGTTTACTAGGCAAGCAGCACTCTTCATGGTGTTGCTGGAGATATACTGTTACCAGGCAAGCAGCACTCTTCATGGTGTTGCTGGAGATATACTGTTTACCAGGCAAGCAACACTCTTCATGGTGTTGCTGGAGATATACTGTTTATCAGGCAAGCAGCACTCTTCATGGTGTTGCTGGAGATATACTGTTTACCAGGCAAGCAACACTCTTCATGGTGTTGCTGGAGATATACTGTTATCAGGCAAGCAGCACTCTTCATGGTGTTGCTGGATATATACTGTTTACCAGGCAAGCAGCACTATTCATGGTGTAGCTGGAGATATACTGTTTACCAGGCAAGCAGCACTATTCATGGTGTTGCTGGAGATATACTGTTACCAGGCAAGCAGCACTCTTCATGGTGTTGCTGGATATATACTGTTTACCATGCAAGCAGCACTATTCATGGTGTAGTTGGAGATATACTGTTTACCAGGCAAGCAGCACTATTCATGGTGTTGCTGGAGATATATTGTTACCAGGCAAGCAGCACTCGTCATGGTGTTGCTGGAACATTTGTCAACGACCTAACGAATGTTCTGGGAACTTTCACAGAACCAATGTTGGTTTGCTGGGATGTTTATATGGATATCTTATCCTAAAATATGTATTTTACATAAAATGTTTTTGAAACAAAATATCTACCTGTGACATGCTAAACATGTATTAAACATTATTGTACAGACAATGCATAAAACAAATTCACAGCTTTTTGTATATAGTGTAAGGGAAAGGGGGGGAATACCTAATCAGTTATACAACAGAAATGTGTTCAACAGAAATGTGTCTTTCGCCTTTAACCCCGCCCCTCTGAATCAGAGAGGGGGGGGGGGGGGGGGGCTGCCTTAATCGACATCCACGTCATCGGCGCCCGGGGAAAAGTGGGTTAACTGCCTTGCTCAAGGCCCGGGGAACAGTGGGTTAACTGCCTTGCTCAAGGCCTGGGGAACAGTGGGTTAACTGCCTTGTTCAGGGCTCGGGGAACAGTGGGTTAACTGCCTTGCTCAGGGCCCGGGGAACAGTGGGTTAACTGCCTTGCTCAGGGCCCGGGGAACAGTGGGTTAACTGCCTTGCTCAGGGCCCGGGGAACAGTGGGTTAACTGCCTTGCTCAGGGCCCGGGGAACAGTGGGTTAACTGCCTTGCTCAGGGCCCGGGGAACAGTGGGTTAACTGCCTTGCTCAGGGCCCGGGGAACAGTGGGTTAACTGCCTTGCTCAGGGCCCGGGGAACAGTGGGTTAACTGCCTTGCTCAGGGCCCGGGGAACAGTGGGTTAACTGCCTTGCTCAAGGGGCAGAACGACAGATTTGTAAATATTCAGCTCGGGGATTCGATCCAGCAACCTTCTGGGTACTGGCCTAATGCTCTAACCACCATAAAGCTGTTCTGAAAGACATACGTGTTACATGTTAAGGCCTGTAAACACGACAGACTCAGTGCAGAATTACAACACATTCACAATCTGCGTCTGTTATGAGAATTATAGCCGTTTAAAACCGTTAAACTTTATATTTTCCCGTAGAATCAAACACTACCAGGGACATACACCCAAATCAACACATTAAACTGCACTTCAAAGACCAATCAAAATGCACCAAACATAAAACATCATAAATACAAATCCCCAAACAAGCCGATTGGTCCAAATACAAGCAAGGCTGCTGTTAGAGTGCTTCACTGGCTAATAGAAGTCACATGGGTCCACTGTTTAGCACTGTGGAGTGGGAATGAATGAACCACGATGGTTTAAGCACTCACACACACACACACACACACACACACACACACACACACACACACACACACACACACACACACACACACACACACACACACACACACACACACACACACACACACACACACACACACACACACACACACACACACACACACACACACACACACACACACACACGCACGTATGCGCGCACGCGCACACACACACACACACACACACACACACACACACACACACACACACACACACACACACACACACACACACACATACACACAAATACGCACACACACACACACACACACACACACACACACACACATTTGCATATTCATTGAGACATCAATTATTTATCGTTCGTGACACAATGACTTTGTTCATTACTGCTTTGGTTCCAGACAGTAGAAAATGGCACATGCCGTTCACTAAATTATATATTAGAGTCTGGAATGGCAATAATACAACCAACGAGGTCTTACCATGTCCTTTAGGGATGTCATTTTACTGGAGAAATTATTTATTAATATCAACAACAACAAAATACGTTTGTATTCTTATTTATTTTTATATTTTTTAATATATACTGTATCTATACGTTGAATGTGGGGTATTTTTTATTTGTTTGCGTTAGTTTGATACAAATTTTTTTGCGTAGTAATACTGAGACCAAATATATGTTAAATGACAGAAATAATTTATGATAATAAATAATAATAATAAATAATAAATAACAACAATATAATTAATAATACATATTAATAATAATACAAACATAATAAATAATAATAATAATAATTAATAATAATAATACTATATAATAAACAACTATAATACCAAAAATACATATTATTAATAAATAATAATAATAACTAAAAATAATAAAAAACAATATTAATAAATTAATATTAATAAATACTATTAATAAATAATAATAATAATAATAAATAAATAACAATAATAATAATAATAAATAATAATAATACATATTTATAATAATAAAATAAAATGTTGGGAGAATTATTCAGAAATATCATATTTTGTATAAATATCTTTTGCAATATTTCCAGAACACATGGTGAAATGATGACTATATGTTAAATATACAAAACCCATCCCCGTCTCTAACACCCTAACAAAACCCATCCCCGTCCACAACACCCTAACAAAACCCATCCCCATCTCTAACACCCTAACAAAACCCATCCCCGTCTCTAACACCCTAACAAAACCCATCCCCGTCCACAACACCCTAACAAAACCCATCCCCATCTCTAACACCCTAACAAAACCCATCCCCATCTCTAACACCCTAACAAAACCCATCCCGTCTCTAACACCCTAACAAAACCCATCCCCGTCTCTAACACCCTAACAAAACCCATCCCCATCTCTAACACCCTAACAAAACCCATCCCCGTCCACAACACCCTAACAAAACCCATCCCCATCTCTAACACCCTAACAAAACCCAACCCCGTCCACAACACCCTAACAAAACCCATCCCCGTCCACAACACCCTAACAAAACCCATCCCCGTCTCTAACACCCTAACAAAACCCATCCCCGTCTCTAACACCCTAACAAAACCCATCCCTGTCCACAACACCCTAACAAAACCCATCCCCGTCTCTAACACCCTAACAAAACCCATCCCTCTCTCTAACACCCTAACAAAACCCATCCCTCTCTCTAACACCCTAACAAAACCCATCCCTGTCCACAACACCCTAACAAAACTCATCCCGTCTCTAACACCCTAACAAAACCCATCCCTCTCTCTAACACCCTAACAAAACCCATCCCCGTCTCTAACACCCTAACAAAACCCATCCCCGTCTCTAACACCCTAACAAAACCCATCCCTCTCTCTAACACCCTAACAAAACCCATCCCCGTCTCTAACACCCTAACAAAACCCATCCCCGTCCACAACACCCTAACAAAACCCATCCCGTCTCTAACACCCTAACAAAACCCATCCCCGTCTCTAACACCCTAACAAAACCCATCCCCGTCTCTAACACCCTAACAAAACCCATCCCTCTCTCTAACACCCTAACAAAACCCATCCCTCTCTCTAACACCCTAACAAAACCCATCCCCGTCTCTAACACCCTAACAAAACCCATCCCCGTCTCTAACACCCTAACAAAACCCATCCCTCTCTCTAACACCCTAACAAAACCCATCCCCGTCCACAACACCCTAACAAAACCCATCCCTGTCTCTAACACCCTAACAAAACCCATCCCGTCTCTAACACCCTAACAAAACCCATCCCTCTCTCTAACACCCTAACAAAACCCATCCCCGTCTCTAACACCCTAACAAAACCCATCCCTCTCTCTAACACCCTAACAAAACCCATCCCCGTCTCTAACACCCTAACAAAACCCATCCCCGTCCACAACACCCTAACAAAACCCATCCCCGTCTCTAACACCCTAACAAAACTCATCCCCGTCTCACTAACACCCTAACAAAACCCATCCCCGTCTCTAACACCCTAACAAAACCCATCCCGTCTCTAACACCCTAACAAAACCCATCCCTCTCTCTAACACCCTAACAAAACCCATCCCCGTCTCTAACACCCTAACAAAACCCATCCCCGTCCACAACACCCTAACAAAACCCATCCCGTCTCTAACACCCTAACAAAACCCATCCCCGTCTCTAACACCCTAACAAAACCCATCCCCTTCTCTAACACCCTAACAAAACCCATCCCCGTCCACAACACCCTAACAAAACCCATCCCCGTCTCTAACACCCTAACAAAACCCATCCCTCGTCTCTAACACCCTAACAAAACCCATCCCCGTCTCTAACACCCTAACAAAACCCATCCCCGTCTCTAACACCCTAACAAAACCCATCCCCGTCTCTAACACCCTAACAAAACCCATCCCCGTCTCTAACACCCTAACAAAACCCATCCCCGTCTCTAACACCCTAACAAAACCCATCCCTCTCTCTAACACCCTAACAAAACCCATCCCTGTCTCTAACACCCTAACAAAACCCATCCCCGTCTCTAACACCCTAACAAAACCCATCCCCGTCTCTAACACCCTAACAAAACCCATCCCCGTCTCTAACACCCTAACAAAACCCATCCCCGTCTCTAACACCCTAACAAAACCCATCCCCGTCTCTAACACCCTAACAAAACCCATCCCCGTCTCTAACACCCTAACAAAACCCATCCCCGTCCACAACACCCTAACAAAACCCATCCCGTCTCTAACACCCTAACAAAACCCATCCCCGTCTCTAACACCCTAACAAAACCCATCCCCGTCTCTAACACCCTAACAAAACCCATCCCCGTCCCAACACCCTAACAAAACCCATCCCGTCTCTAACACCCTAACAAAACCCATCCCCGTCTCTAACACCCTAACAAAACCCATCCCCGTCTCTAACACCCTAACAAAACCCATCCCCGTCTCACTAACACCCTAACAAAACCCATCCCCGTCCACAACACCCTAACAAAACCCATCCCCGTCTCTAACACCCTAACAAAACCCATCCCCGTCTCTAACACCCTAACAAAACCCATCCCCGTCTCTAACACCCTAACAAAACCCATCCCCGTCTCTAACACCCTAACAAAACCCATCCCCGTCTCTAACACCCTAACAAAACCCATCCCCGTCCACAACACCCTAACAAAACCCATCCCTCGTCTCTAACACCCTAACAAAACCCATCCCCGTCTCTAACACCCTAACAAAACCCATCCCTCGTCTCTAACACCCTAACAAAACCCATCCCCGTCTCTAACACCCTAACAAAACCCATCCCTCGTCTCTAACACCCTAACAAAACCCATCCCCGTCTCTAACACCCTAACAAAACCCATCCCTGTCTCTAACACCCTAACAAAACCCATCCCTGTCTCTAACACCCTAACAAAACCCATCCCCGTCTCTAACACCCTAACAAAACCCATCCCCGTCTCTAACACCCTAACAAAACCCATCCCCGTCTCTAACACCCTAACAAAACCCATCCCCGTCTCTAACACCCTAACAAAACCCATCCCCGTCTCATAACACCGTAACAAAACCCATCCCCGTCTCTAACACCCTAACAAAACCCATCCCCGTCTCTAACACCCTAACAAAACCCATCCCCGTCCACAACACCGTAACAAAACCCATCCCCGTCTCTAACACCCTAACAAAACCCATCCCCGTCTCTAACACCCTAACAAAACCCATCCCCGTCTCTAACACCCTAACAAAACCCATCCCCGTCTCTAACACCCTAACAAAACCCATCCCCGTCCACAACACCGCTAACAAAACCCATCCCTCGTCTCTAACACCCTAACAAAACCCATCCCGTCTCTAACACCCTAACAAAACCCATCCCGTCTCTAACACCCTAACAAAACCCATCCCCGTCTCTAACACCCTAACAAAACCCATCCCCGTCTCTAACACCCTAACAAAACCCATCCCCGTCTCTAACACCCTAACAAAACCCATCCCCGTCTCTAACACCCTAACAAAACCCATCCCCGTCTCTAACACCCTAACAAAACCCATCCCCGTCTCTAACACCCTAACAAAACCCATCCCCGTCCACAACACCCTAACAAAACCCATCCCCGTCTCTAACACCCTAACAAAACCCATCCCCGTCTCTAACACCCTAACAAAACCCATCCCCGTCTCTAACACCCTAACAAAACCCATCCCCGTCCACAACACCCTAACAAAACCCATCCCCGTCTCTAACACCCTAACAAAACCCATCCCCGTCTCTAACACCCTAACAAAACCCATCCCCGTCTCTAACACCCTAACAAAACCCATCCCCGTCCACAACACCCTAACAAAACCCATCCCCGTCTCTAACACCCTAACAAAACCCATCCCCGTCTCTAACACCCTAACAAAACCCATCCCCGTCCACAACACCGTAACAAAACCCATCCCTGTCCACAACACCCTAACAAAACCCATCCCCATCTCTAACACCCTAACAAAACCCATCCCATCTCTAACACCCTAACAAAACCCATCCCCGTCTCTAACACCCTAACAAAACCCATCCCTCTCTCTAACACCCTAACAAAACCCATCCCCGTCCACAACACCCTAACAAAACCCATCCCCGTCTCTAACACCCTAACAAAACCCATCCCCGTCTCTAACACCCTAACAAAACCCATCCCCGTCCACAACACCCTAACAAAACCCATCCCCATCTCTAACACCCTAACAAAACCCATCCCCGTCCACAACACCCTAACAAAACCCATCCCCGTCTCTAACACCCTAACAAAACCCATCCCCGTCCACAACACCCTAACAAAACCCATCCCCATCTCTAACACCCTAACAAAACCCATCCCCGTCTCTAACACCCTAACAAAACCCATCCCCGTCTCTAACACCCTAACAAAACCCATCCCTCTCTCTAACACCCTAACAAAAACCATCCCCGTCTCTAACACCCTAACAAAACCCATCCCTTCTCTAACACCCTAACAAAACCCATCCCTGTCTCTAACACCCTAACAAAACCCATCCCGTCTCTAACACCCTAACAAAACCCATCCCCGTCTCTAACACCCTAACAAAACCCATCCCTTTCTCTAACACCCTAACAAAACCCATCCCTGTCTCTAACACCCTAACAAAACCCATCCCCGTCTCTAACACCCTAACAAAACCCATCCCTGTCTCTAACACCCTAACAAAACCCATCCCGTCTCTAACACCCTAACAAAACCCATCCCCGTCTCTAACACCCTAACAAAACCCATCCCCGTCTCTAACACCCTAACAAAACCCATCCCCGTCTCTAACACCCTAACAAAACCCATCCCGTCTCTAAATTAAATGACACCCTATTCCCTATATAGACCAGGGGGCTCTAGATGAAATGACACCATATTCCCTATATAGACCAGGGGGCTGTAGATGAAACGACACCCTATTCCCTATACAGACCAGGGGGCTCTAGATGAAATGACACCCTATTCCCTGTATAGACCAGGGGGCTGTAGATGAAACGACACCCTATTCCCTATACAGACCAGGGGGCTCTAGATGAAATGACACCCTATTCCCTATATAGACCAGGGGGCTGGAGATGAAATGACACCCTATTCCCTATATAGACCAGGGGGCTGGAGATGAAATGACACCCTATTCCCTATATAGACCAGGGGGCTGGAGATGAAACGACACCCTATTCCCTATATAGACCAGGGGGCTCTAGATGAAATGACACCCTATTCCCTATATAGACCAGGGGGCTGTAGATGAAATGACACCCTATTCCCTGTATAGACCAGGGGGCTGGAGATGAAATGACACCCTATTCCCTATATAGACCAGGGGGCTGTAGATGAAATGACACCCTATTCCCTATATAGACCAGGGGGCTGTAGATGAAATGACACCCTATTCCCTATATAGACCAGGGGGCTCTAGATGAAATGACACCCTATTCCCTATATAGACCAGGGGGCTCTAGATGAAATGACACCCTATTCCCTGTATAGACCAGGGGGCTGTAGATGAAATGACACCCTATTCCCTATATAGACCAGGGGGCTCTAGATGAAATGACACCCTATTCCCTATATAGACCAGGGGGCTGGAGATGAAATGACACCCTATTCCCTATATAGACCAGGGGGCTGGAGATGAAACGACACCCTATTCCCTATATAGACCAGGGGGCTCTAGATGAAATGACACCCTATTCCCTATATAGACCAGGGGGCTGTAGATGAAATGACACCCTATTCCCTATATAGACCAGGGGGCTCTAGATGAAATGACACACACTATTCCCTATATAGACCAGGGGGCTGGAGATGAAATGACACCCTATTCCCTATATAGACACAGGGGCGCTCTACACATGCACACACACACACACACACACACACACACACACACACACACACACACACACACACACACACACACATGCACATACACACACACATCACATGCACAGCACACATCACACACACACACACACACACACACACACACACACACACACACACACACACACACACACACACACACACACACACACACACACACACACACACACACACACACACACACACACACACACACACCTCGTCGGGAATAGATGACTGCACTTACTTCACATTTCCCACGAAGAAGAGTTCCACCAAAAATGTCTCTCCTCTCTCTCTCTCTCTCCTCCACCCTCTCTGGGACTTCCTCTCTCTGTCTCTCCGCTCAGAGCATCAGATATCAGACAGACTGCAGCCTGCCATCCGTACCCGGCAGGTATCTTTCCACACGGTGCTAATTCCCTAGTAGTTTGTCAGTAAGTACTGCGTATTGTTACACGCTGTATGGTGCTTTAAACACCTTGCTAGGATGCAGTCTGTGCTCTGCATCTAGGTTTCCAAATCAATATGGAAGAGGAGCGGTATTTTATGATTGGAGAACTTGTTGTGTTTCTGGTGGTGATATTCATTATTTAGTATCTGAACCTTCAGCAATTCACTATCATTTATTCATAAAGTCCCTTTTTTGCCAGAAGGAAGTGGATACAGCTGCAGAGAGAGCGAGAGAGAGAGAGAGAGAGAGAGAGACTGAATGAGAGAGTAAAGCCCTTTGAATTAAATTGAGTGAGCGAGAGAGTGAGCAAGAGAGAGAGAGAGAGAGGAGAAAGTGAAAGAGAGACACAGAAAGAGAGAGAAGACAGAGAGAGAGAGAGAGAGAGAGACAGGGAAAGAGAGAGAGAGACACAGAGAGAGAGAGAAGACAGAGCAAGAGAGAGAGAGATAGAGTGAGCGAGAGAGAGAAAGACAGAGAGAGAGAGACAGAGAAAGAGACCACAGAGCAGGTAGAAAGAGACCACAGAGCAGGTAGAAAGAGACCACAGAGCAGGTAGAAAGAGACCACAGAGCAGGTAGAAAGAGACCACAGAGCAGGTAGAAAGAGATCACAGAGCAGGTAGATAGAGACCACAGAGCAGGTAGATAGAGACCACAGAGCAGGTAGAAAGAGACCACAGAGCAGGTAGAAAGAGACCACAGAGCAGGTAGAAAGAGACCACAGAGCAGGTAGATAGAGACCACAGAGCAGGTAGAAAGAGACCACAGAGCAGGTAGATAGAGACCACAGAGCAGGTAGATAGAGACCACAGAGCAGGTAGACAGAGACCACAGAGCAGGTAGATAGAGACCACAGAGCAGGTAGAAAGAGACCACAGAGCAGGTAGAAAGAGACCACAGAGCAGGTAGAAAGAGACCACAGAGCAGGTAGATAGAGACCACAGAGCAGGTAGAAAGAGACCACAGAGCAGGTAGAAAGAGACCACAGAGCAGGTAGAAAGAGACCACAGAGCAGGTAGATAGAGACAACAGAGCAGGTAGAAAGAGACCACAGAGCAGGTAGAAAGAGACCACAGAGCAGGTAGATAGAGACCACAGAGCAGGTAGATAGAGACCACAGAGCAGGTAGATAGAGACCACAGAGCAGGTAGATAGAGACCACAGAGCAGGTAGAAAGAGACCACAGAGCAGGTAGAAAGAGACCACAGAGCAGGTAGAAAGAGACCACAGAGCAGGTAGATAGAGACAACAGAGCAGGTAGAAAGAGACCACAGAGCAGGTAGAAAGAGACCACAGAGCAGGTAGAACGAGACCACAGAGCAGGTAGATAGAGACTACAGAGCAGGTAGAAAGAGACCACAGTGCAGGTATAAAATAGGTGGTAGATGTAGTAATGATATTGATCAGGGCTCCATCTTGAAATATAGTTGGTTTATTCTTCCTCTGACATGATTGACAGACGAACAGGAATGGCTGCGAGGGATGAGAGAAGGAGAGCGAGGAGAGGAAGAGAGGGAGGAGGAGAGGAGGAGAGGAGGAGAGGAGGAGAGGGCCTTGAACATCACACGGCAGCACACATTGATAAAATGAGCACTTTTGACAAGCACCACTCGGGTAGGCAAGGCAAGCTGAACTACTGAAGCAAATGGATTCTGAAGGAGTCATTCAAACCTCTGTCCCAAATTCCTATTTCCTAAGTAGGGCACTACGTTTGACCAGAGCCTTATGGATGTAATATACTATATAGGGAATAGGATGACATTTGAGACACACTTCATGTTTGTTTGCGTTGCAAAAAAACCCCCAGACACACAGAGGCAGGAGTTGAATAGCTGTGTTGGGGAAAAACACTGTTTGGTTGGCTGCGGTCTTTACAGCTCAGCTGGGGTGTCAAGGAATCTAACCCCCTTTTGAAAATACTAAACGCTTCCATGGAAAAGGACAATAAAAACACAATTTTAAAGAGAAATGTATTTAAAAATTCAAAAAGGCAATCTTATTTGCAGGTGCCTGGCAACAATTGAACAAGATGAAGGAAAAAGGAAACCGCACACTGCTCTCTCTCTCTGTCTGTCTCTCTCTCTGTCTCTCTCTCTCTCTCTCTCTCTCTCTCTCAATTCAATTCAATTCAAGGGGCTTTATTGGCATGGGAAACATGTGTTAACATTGCCAAAGCAAGTGATGTAGATATTATACAAAAGTGAAATAAACAATACAAATTAACAGTAAACATTACACATACAGAAGTTTCAAAACAATAAAGACATTACAAATGTTATATTATATATATACAGTGTTGTAACAATGTACAAATGGTTAAAGCACACAAGTTAAAATAAATAAGCATAAATATGGGTTGTATTTACAATGGTGTTTGTTCTTCACTGGTTGCCCTTTTCTTGTGGCAACAGGTCACAAATCTTGCTGCTGTGATGGCACACTGTGGAATTTCTCCCAGTAGATATGGGAGTTTATCAAAATTGGATTTGTTTTCAAATTCTTTGTGGATCTGTGTAATCTGAGGGAAATATGTCTCTCTAATATGGTCATACATTGGGCAGGAGGTTAGGAAGTGCAGCTCAGTTTCCACCTCATTTTGTGGGCAGTGTGCACATAGCCTGTCTTCTCTTGAGAGCCATGTCTGCCTACGGCGGCCTTTCTCAATAGCAAGGCTATGCTCACTGAGTCTGTACATAGTCAAAGCTTTCCTTAAGTTTGGGTCAGTCACAGTGGTCAGGTATTCTGCCACTGTGTACTCTCTGTTTAGGGCCAAATAGCATTCTAGTTTGCTCTGTTTTTTTGTTAATTCTTTCCAATGTGTCAAGTAATTATCTTTTTGTTTTCTCATGATTTGGTTGGGTCTAATTGTGCTGTTGTCCTGGGGCTCTGTGGGGTGTGTTTGTGTTAGTGAACAGAGCCCCAGGACCAGCTTGCTTAGGGGACTCTTCTCCAGGTTCATCTCTCTGTAGGTGATGGCTTTGTTATGGAAGGTTTGGGAATCGCTTCCTTTTAGGTGGTTGTAGAATTTAACGGCTCTTTTCTGGATTTTGATAATTAGTGGGTATCGGCCTAATTCTGCTCTGCATGCATTATTTGGTGTTCTACGTTGTACACGGAGGATATTTTTGCAGAATTCTGCATGCAGAGTCTCAATTTAGTGTTTGTCCCATTTTGTGAAATCTTGGTTGGTGAGCGGACCCCAGACCTCACAACCATAAAGGGCAATGGGCTCTATGACTGATTCAAGTATTTTTAGCCAGATCCTAATTGGTATGTTGAAATTTATGTTCCTTTTGATGGCATAGAAGGCCCTTCTTGCCTTGTCTCTCAGATCGTTCACAGCTTTGTCTTTGTCTTTATCTCTCTTTGTCTCTCTCTCTCTCTAGATGCAGTCGCAGAAAGCTATTTTTTTCTAATGCCCGTATCTTATTTGGTGTTTCGTTCAAAATAGAGCAATTTGAAAGTCTTGCGGCTGGTGAATAATTTAGATGTTAACTTACTGCGACACGATCACTATAGATTGTCTGAATCAATCTCAGTCAGGTGAAGAAATGAGCTGCACCTGTAGATAGCATGGCCTTTGGCTCTCTGGCGGACCGTTGACTGTGCGACTGTGTGTGTGTGTGTGTGTGTGTGTGTGTGTGTGTGTGTGTGTGTGTGTGTGTGTGTGTGTGTGTGTGTGTATGTGTGTGTGTTGACTGACTATCTTCTTGTTCTACTTCTCTAGACAGAACATGTTTCTTCTGGTTCAGTTCCATTCCAATCTCTGACATTTGGAATTTGACCAGTTATCTTTCTTTCCTTATTTCTTTCTTTCTTTCATGGTTTCTCTCTCTGTCTCTCTCTGTCTCTCTCTGTCTCTCTCTGTCTCTCTCTGTCTCTGTCTCTCTCTCTCTCTCTCTCTCTCTCTCTCTCTCTCTCTCTCTCTCTCTCTCTCTCTCTCTCTCTCTCTCTCTCTCTCTCTCTCTCTCTCTCTCTCTCTCTCTCTCTCTCTCTCTCTCTCCCTTTCTTTCTTTCTCTCTCTTTCTCCTCTCTCTCTCTTTCTTTTAATTTCTTCTCACCAGCACCTATCTTACACACACACATGATCTGTACATATATATTGAATAGTGATGGTCAATAAGAGAACGAGTTTTTACGGGTCCATTAGCGACAGTAATATTATTGGGTCTTGCTGCAGCAGAATCTATAGTTGTATTGATACCGGTTTCTACAACTCTGTCCATTGTAGTTCTGTTACAATGATCTGTGTTTCCCTGAGAGACCAAACGTCAATAATACAAAGAAATAAGATATTAACTATTTACTGTTGCATGGTATATTTCACATGAATAAAGGTGATGGTGCTGCTTATGGAATATAGAATATATAATATGGAATATAGTATATAGAATATATAATATGGAATATAGTATATATAATATATAATATGGAATTTGGAATTTGGAATATGGAATTTGGAATATGGAATATATAATATAGAATATGGAATTTGGAATGTGGAACATAGAATATGGAATATGAAATATATAATATAGAATATGGAATTTGGAATATGGAATATATAATATGGAATGTGGAATGTGGAATATAGAATGTGGAATGTTGAATGTGGAATGTGGAATATAGAATGTGGAATGTTGAATGTGGAATGTGGAATATGGAATATGGAATAGAAGAGGTATGTCCTTGGTTCTGATCTGTTGTAACAATAGATTTATGGTTTTCATAAACAGAAGGTTTCTGAAAAAGAAGACAAACTGTTAGTTGCCTTATCAGTTAGTTCCATGTATTTTTACAGACAAAAATATATATAATAGAATGAAAACAGTTGACATGAAACCTTATCTCCATTTCAGTAAATAGTATATATGGAATATACTAGGTCTGTCAAGTCCGTTGATGGAATGAGACCAAGGTGCAGCTGTCACACCCTGGCCTTAGTTATCTTTGTTTTCTTTATTATTTTAGTTAGGTCAGGGTGTGACATGGGGGATGTATGTGTTTTGAATTGTCTAGGGTTTTTTGTATGTTTATGGGGCAGTGTTCAGTCTAGGTGTATGTATGTCTATGGTTGCCTAGATTGGTTCTCAATTAGAGACAGCTGTCTATCGTTGTCTCTGATTGGGAACCATATTTAGGCAGCCATAGTCATTAGGTAGGTCGTGGGTGATTGTCTATGTCTTTATGTTAGTTGCTTGTGTCTGCACTTTCGTTTTATAGCTTCACGGTCGTTTGTTGTTTTTGTATAGTTTGTCAGTGTTCGTTTCGTGTTCGTCTTCGTTAATAATAGAAGATGTATTGTTATCACGCTGCGCCTTGGTCCTCCTCTCTTCCACCATACGACGATCGTGACAGCAGCGTCTTACTTTATTAGATGAACACCAAAAAAACACCAAAATATAAACGAACGTAACGTTCTGCAGGGCCACACAGTAACTATACAAACTCAAGATCCCACAAACTAAAGGTGGAAAACGGCTGTCTAAGTATGGTCCCCAATCAGAGACGACGATAGACAGCTGCCTCTGATTGGGAACCATACCCGGACAACAAAGAAATAGAAAAACTAGAATGCCCACCCAAATGACACCCTGACCGAACCAAATAGAGAAATAAAAAGGCTCTCTAAGGTCAGGGCGTGACAAGGTCTGTCCTTTATCATCTTCCGTTATTTAATATTACAATTATTAGAATAATGCTTTTATTTTTATTTTTTACTTTCACTTCTGTCTTAAAAAAGGTCAGACCAAAGATTATAAAAACAAAGATATAAATCGAATGAAAACAGTTTACGTGAAACCTTGTGTTCATTTAGGGAAGTTGTTCTCCAACATGTTAAAGTCAGTTGGTTATTTTTGACCTCAACCAGAGATAATATTACGTTTCATTAAATAGAGTACATGATACATCTGGGATGTTCAATGTTGCTATTGATCAGATATTACAAAACAGCAACCACAGCTTCATCACTTAATAAGTGGATCATAACAGGGACTGTTACAGACATTAACTATGTCCCCAATGCCAATCTATTCCCTATGAAGGTACAATACTTTTGACCCATAGACAATAACAAATGCATTACTCAGGCGTTCAGGTGATTCATTTTAAACGGACTATAATTTCATTCATTTTGTCCTTGATAGCTTAAAAGGTTGGTCCCTCACAGAGTAATCAGACTTGACTTGACAAATGGTTATCGTTGAACAAAGAAAGGTAAAACATATTGAGCCAAGACCTATTATCTGAGTCCCAAATGGCACCCTATTCCATATATAGTGCACTACTTTTTTACCAGGTGCCCATATGGGAATAGGGATCCATTTGAGACTGGACCCATATCACCGTAGTTTGATGAATAGGGCTTGTGGAAGGTTTTGTTCTGTCTCCTCTGGGGAGTCTCTCTCTCTTTATGACGTCACAAAGGCCAGACATTCTGTCTCCTCTGGGGAGTCTCTCTCTTTATGACGTCACAAAGGACAGACATTCTGTCTCCTCTGGGGAGTCTCTCTCTTTATGACGTCACAAAGGCCAGACATTCTGTCTCCTCTGGGGAGTCTCTCTCTTTATGACGTCACAAAGGCCAGACATTCTGTCTCCTCTGGGGAGTCACTCTCTTTATGACGTCACAAAGGCCAGACATTCTGTCTCCTCTGGGGAGTCTCTCTCTTTATGACGTCACAAAGGACAGACATTCTGTCTCCTCTGGGGAGTCTCCTTCTTTATGACGTCACAAAGGACAGACATTCTGTCTCCTCTGGGGAGTCTCTCTCTTTATGACGTCACAAAGGCCAGACATTCTGTCTCCTCTGGGGAGTCTCTCTCTCTTTATGACGTCACAAAGGCCAGACATTCTGTCTCCTCTGGGGAGTCTCTCTCTTTATGACGTCACAAAGGACAGACATTCTGTCTCCTCTGGGGAGTCTCTCTCTTTATGACGTCACAAAGGCCAGACATTCTGTCTCCTCTGGGGAGTCTCTCTCTTTATGACGTCACAAAGGACAGACATTCTGTCTCCTCTGGGGAGTCTCTCTCTTTATGACGTCACAAAGGCCAGACATTCTGTCTCCTCTGGGGAGTCTCTCTCTTTATGACGTCACAAAGGACAGACATTCTGTCTCCTCTGGGGAGTCTCTCTCTTTATGACGTCACAAAGGACAGACATTCTGTCTCCTCTGGGGAGTCTCTCTCTTTATGACGTCACAAAGGCCAGACATTCTGTCTCCTCTGGGGAGTCTCTCTCTTTATGACGTCACAAAGGACAGACATTCTGTCTCCTCTGGGGAGTCTCTCTCTTTATGACGTCACAAAGGCCAGACATTCTGTCTCCTCTGGGGAGTCTCTCTCTTTATGACGTCACAAAGGACAGACATTCTGTCTCCTCTGGGGAGTCTCTCTCTTTATGACGTCACAAAGGCCAGACATTCTGTCTCCTCTGGGGAGTCTCTCTCTTTATGACGTCACAAAGGACAGACATTCTGTCTCCTCTGGGGAGTCTCTCTCTTTATGACGTCACAAAGGACAGACATTCTGTCTCCTCTGGGGAGTCTCTCTCTTTATGACGTCACAAAGGACAGACATTCTGTCTCCTCTGGGGAGTCTCTCTCTTTATGACGTCACAAAGGACAGACATTCTGTCTCCTCTGGGGAGTCTCTCTCTTTATGACGTCACAAAGGCCAGACATTCTGTCTCCTCTGGGGAGTCTCTCTCTTTATGACGTCACAAAGGCCAGACATTCTGTCTCCTCTGGGGAGTCTCTCTCTTTATGACGTCACAAAGGCCAGACATTCTGTCTCCTCTGGGGAGTCTCTCTCTTTATGACGTCACAAAGGCCAGACATTCTGTCTCCTCTGGGGAGTCTCTCTCTTTATGACGTCACAAAGGCCAGACATTCTGTCTCCTCTGGGGAGTCTCTCTCTTTATGACGTCACAAAGGACAGACATTCTGTCTCCTCTGGGGAGTCTCTCTCTTTATGACGTCACAAAGGACAGACATTCTGTCTCCTCTGGGGAGTCTCTCTCTTTATGACGTCACAAAGGCCAGACATTCTGTCTCCTCTGGGGAGTCTCTCTCTTTATGACGTCACAAAGGCCAGACATTCTGTCTCCTCTGGGGAGTCTCTCTCTTTATGACGTCACAAAGGCCAGACATTCTGTCTCCTCTGGGGAGTCTCTCTCTTTATGACGTCACAAAGGCCAGATATTCTGTCTCCTCTGGGGAGTCTCTCTCTTTATGACGTCACAAAGGCCAGACATTCTGTCTCCTCTGGGGAGTCTCTCTCTTTATGACGTCACAAAGGCCAGACATTCTGTCTCCTCTGGGGAGTCTCTCTCTTTATGACGTCACAAAGGCCAGACATTCTGTCTCCTCTGGGGAGTCTCTCTCTTTATGACGTCACAAAGGCCAGACATTCTGTCTCCTCTGGGGAGTCTCTCTCTTTATGACGTCACAAAGGCCAGACATTCTGTCTCCTCTGGGGAGTCTCTCTCTTTATGACGTCACAAAGGACAGACATTCTGTCTCCTCTGGGGAGTCTCTCTCTTTATGACGTCACAAAGGCCAGACATTCTGTCTCCTCTGGGGAGTCTCTCTCTTTATGACATCACAAAGGCCAGACATTCTGTCTCCTCTGGGGAGTCTCTCTCTTTATGACGTCACAAAGGCCAGACATTCTGTCTCCTCTGGGGAGTCTCTCTCTTTATGACGTCACAAAGGACAGACATTCTGTCTCCTCTGGGGAGTCTCTCTCTTTATGACGTCACAAAGGCCAGACATTCTGTCACCTCTGGGGAGTCTCTCTCTTTATGACGTCACAAAGGCCAGACATTCTGTCTCCTCTGGGGAGTCTCTCTCTTTATGACGTCACAAAGGCCAGATATTCTGTCTCCTCTGGGGAGTCTCTCTCTTTATGACGTCACAAAGGCCAGACATTCTGTCTCCTCTGGGGAGTCTCTCTCTTTATGACGTCACAAAGGCCAGACATTCTGTCTCCTCTGGGGAGTCTCTCTCTTTATGACGTCACAAAGGCCAGACATTCTGTCTCCTCTGGGGAGTCTCTCTCTTTATGACGTCACAAAGGCCAGACATTCTGTCTCCTCTGGGGAGTCTCTCTCTTTATGACGTCACAAAGGCCAGACATTCTGTCTCCTCTGGGGAGTCTCTCTCTTTATGACGTCACAAAGGACAGACATTCTGTCTCCTCTGGGGAGTCTCTCTCTTTATGACGTCACAAAGGCCAGACATTCTGTCTCCTCTGGGGAGTCTCTCTCTTTATGACATCACAAAGGCCAGACATTCTGTCTCCTCTGGGGAGTCTCTCTCTTTATGACGTCACAAAGGCCAGACATTCTGTCTCCTCTGGGGAGTCTCTCTCTTTATGACGTCACAAAGGCCAGACATTCTGTCTCCTCTGGGGAGTCTCTCTCTTTATGACGTCACAAAGGACAGACATTCTGTCTCCTCTGGGGAGTCTCTCTCTTTATGACGTCACAAAGGCCAGACATTCTGTCTCCTCTGGGGAGTCTCTCTCTTTATGACGTCACAAAGGACAGACATTCTGTCTCCTCTGGGGAGTCTCTCTCTTTATGACATCACAAAGGCCAGACATTCTGGAGTGGAACTCTGGAAACTTCAGACGGAACTTGTGGTCATTTCTCCCAACTCCTTCATGCACCTTTAGAGAAAAACATGTTCTGTCTAGAACCTGGAAGGTTTTTAGTTCCAGGTTAGAACCCTTTTGGTTCCAGATTAGAACCCTTTTGGTTCCAGGTGGAACCCTTTTGAGTTCCATGTAGAGCCCATGTAGAGAAATCTACCTACAACTCAATGAACGGTGTGACTTTTCTGCTTCAAGAAGAAGTGGTCAGAGATAGTTTGGATGTGATTATTATCACAATAATATGCCCTAAACTCCATAAATAAAATACACTGCAAACATAAGTCATCGACAAATTCTGTCTTGGACACCTGCAAACCCAGAAATGGTATGGTATAGTAGCTGTATGATCAATATTGATTACCCAGGGAGAGAGAGATACAGAGAGAGAGAGAGAGAGAGAGAGAGAGAGAGAGAGAGAGAGAGAGAGAGAGAGAGAGAGAGAGAGAGAGAGAGAGAGAGAGAGAGAGAGAGAGAGAGAGAGAGAGAGAGAGAGAGACAGAGAGAGAGAGAGAGAGAGAGAGAGACAGAGAGAGAGAGAGAGACAGAGAGATACAGAGACAGAGAGAGAGAGAGTGTGAGACAGAGTGAGTGAGAGAGAGAGAGACAGAGAGAGAGAGAGAGATACAGAGAGAGAGAGAGAGAGAGAGAGAGAGTTCTGTATGTGTAATGTTTACTGTTAATTTGTATTGCTTATTTCACTTTTGTGTATTATCTACCTCACTTGCTTTGGCAATGTTAACACGTTTCCCATGCCAATAAAGCCCCTTGAATTGAATTGAATTGAATTGAGAGAGAGAACTATGTAGAGAGTGTGTATGTCCCCACACACACACACACACAGTTTTTAAAGTAGTTCTGAGTTAAAAGAAGAAAGTTTGGTTGGTTGGGGGAATCGCTTGGGTATCTATCTAGTACTGCGTACGGGTCTCTAGTTAGATGGATTGACTTGACAGGCAAGTCCAAGACTTAGATATGTCAGCTGTCAATCAAACTGTCTAACCACAACGTCTCCTGTTGTTCCGTCTCTCTCTCACACACTGGGTATTGGTTCTGCGTCCCCAATGGCACCGTCTCCCCTCTATAGTGCACTACCTTTGACCAGGGCCAAGGGCACTATATAGGGGAACAGGGTAGGCATTGGGGACGCAGTCGCAGTGTGGCAGGCTGAGCCTCCTACAGCACACGAGATCAAAGACAGGGACCTTCCCCTCATTACCACACACACGCACACACACACACACGCACGCACACGCACGCACGCACGCACGCACGCACGCACGCACGCACACACACACACACACACACACACACACACACACACACACACACACACACACACACACACACACACATCGTCTCTATGATATTTATATCATTTATTGTATTCTCAATTATATTTCAGTCCTGTCTTGGCCCAATGTAATATAATTTTAATTCAGTCCTGTCTTGGCCCAAATGTCATACAATTATAATTCAGTCCTGTCTTGGCCCAATGCAATACAATTATAATTCAGTCCTGTCTTGGCCCAATGTAATATAATTATAATTCAGTCCTGTCTTGGCCCAAATGCAATACAATTATATTCAGTCCTGTCTTGGCCCAATGCAATACAATTATAATTCAGTCCTGTCTTGGCCCAATTGTAATATAATTATAATTCAGTCCTGTCTTGGCCCAAATGCAATACAATTATAATTCAGTCCTGTCTTGGCCCAATTGTAATATAATTATAATTCAGTCCTGTCTTGGCCCAATTGAATACAATTATAATTCAGTCTTGTCTTGGCCCAATTGAATACAATTATAATTCAGTCCTGTCTTGGCCCAATTGAATACAATTATAAATCAGTCCTGTCTTGGCCCAATTGAATACAATTATAATTCAGTCCTGTCTTGGCCCAATGTAATATAATTATAATTCAGTCCTGTCTTGGCCCAATGTAACATAATTATAATTCAGTCCTGTCTTGGCCCAATGTAATATAATTATAATTCAGTCCTGTCTTGGCCCAATGTAACATAATTATAATTCAGTCCTGTCTTGGCCCAATTGAATACAATTATAATTCAGTCCTGTCTTGGCCCAATGTAATATAATTATAATTTAGTCCTGTCTTGGCCCAATTGAATACAATTATAATTCAGTCCTGTCTTGGCCCATTTGAATACAATTATAAATCAGTCCTGTCTTGGCCCAATTGAATACAATTATAATTCAGTCCTGTCTTGGCCCAATTGAAAACAATTATAAATCAGTCCTGTCTTGGCCCAATTGAATACAATTATAAATCAGTCCTGTCTTGGCCCAATTGAATACAATTATAAATCAGTCCTGTCTTGGCCCAATTGAATACAATTATAATTCAGTCCTGTCTTGGCCCAATTGAATACAATTATAAATCAGTCCTGTCTAGGCCCAATTGTAATATAATTATAATTCAGTCCTGTCTTGGCCCAATGTAATATAATTATAATTCAGTCCTGTCTTGGCCCAATGTAATATAATTATAATTCAGTCCTGTCTTGGCCCAATTGAATACAATTATAATTCAGTCCTGTCTTGGCCCAATTGAATACAATTATAATTCAGTCCTGTCTTGGCCCAATTGTAATACATGTATTTTTCACTAGGTCTGAGTGTAACAGCATCACATAATGAAAACCTGTGTGTAACAGCATCACATAATGAAAACCTGTGAACCCCTGTGTGTGTCCGACATCTTGTCAGTCCCTGAGAGACAAAGGTGTGTGTGTGTGTGTGTGTGTGTGTGTGTGTGTGTGTGTGTGTGTGTGTGTGTGTGTGTGTGTGTGTGTGTGTGTGTGTGTGTGTGTGTGTGTGTGTGTGTGTGTGTGTGTGTGTGTGTGTGTATGTGTTTGTACGTCATGCTGTCAGTCCCAGTGCTTAGAGACAGGAGTAATATATTCTGAGCTCTTCCTGTGGGACTCAGGACCAGTACCTCTGGCACGGCAGCATAGGACAACTGCACAGGTATCACACACACACACACACACACACACACACACACACACACACACACACACACACACACACACACACACACACACACACACACACACACACACACACACACACACACACACACACACACACACACACACACACACACACACACACACACACGTATCCATGACATCTAGATTTCCAGTGATACACTGGCATCGTTATCTCTGCGTAACCTCTGACCCCTAATGCTTTACAGGACCTGATGACACACACACAGACAGATGAAAGGACTTCCTCTGCACTGAGGAACAGCACAGGGACCTGAGGAGCATGGGGTAGGGGGGTATGAATGTAGACTCTGGCAAACAAGGCTCCCAACCATTCCCTCTGTTGTGAATCTCCTCTCAGCTGGGAAGCTTTGAAACATTCAGGAGGTAACTGACCAGTGTGTGTGTGTGTGTGTGTGTGTGTGTGTGTGTGTGTGTGTGTGTGTGTGTGTGTGTGTGTGATGTGTGTGTGTTTGTGTCTGTGTCTGTGTGTGTGTCAGTGTGTGTGTGTGTGTTTCTGTGTGTGTGTCAGTGTGTGTGTGTGTGTCTGTGTATTTGTGTGTGTGTGTGTGTGTGTGTGTGTGTGTGTGTGTGTGTGTGTGTGTGTGTGTGTGTGTGTGTGTGTGTGTGTGTGTGTGTGATGTGTGTGTGTTTGTGTCTGTGTCTGTGTGTGTGTCAGTGTGTGTGTGTGTGTTTCTGTGTGTGTGTCAGTGTGTGTGTGTGTGTGTGTGTGTGTGTGTGTGTGTGTGTGTCTGTGTGTGTGTGTGTGTGTGAGTGTGTGTCTGTGTGTGTATATGTGTGTGTGTCTCTGTGTGTGTGTGTGTGTGTGTGTATACAACCTGTATTCTCTTCCAGTCATCTCAGACACCTCTGCTGTGGTTTCCCAGCGTAGGGGGGAGAGAGATCAGAGAAACAGCAGAGAACTGATCACCATCTCCCTCTACTGTGACAGACAGGGCAGGATAATCAGTCTCACTGGGATTACTAAGGGTCTGAGTATCACAGAGTATTATTACTACTAAGGGGCTGAGTATCACCGAGTATTATTTCTGTTAAGGGTCGGATTATTACTGAGTATTAATACTACCGAGGGCCTGGGGACAAGCAGAGAGGCATCCCGTCCAATGTTTTACAGTCTTTAATACTACTGAGGGCCTGGGGACAAGCAGAGAGGCATCCCGTCCAATGTTTTACAGTCTTTAATACTACTGAGGGCCTGGGGACAAGCAGAGAGGCATCCCGTCCAATGTTTTACAGTCTTTAATACTACTGAGGGCCTGGGGACAAGCAGAGAGGCATCCCGTCCAATGTTTTACATTCTTAATACTACTGAGTGCCTGGGGACAAGCAGAGAGGCATCCCGTCCAATGTTTTACAGTCTTTAATACTACTGAGGGCCTGGTGACAAGCAGAGAGGCATCCCGTCCAATGTTTTACAGTCTTTAATACTACTGAGGGCCTGGGGACAAGCAGAGAGGCATCCCGTCCAATGTTTTACAGTCTTTAATACTACTGAGGGCCTGGGGACAAGCAGAGAGGCATCCCGTCCAATGTTTTACAGTCTTTAATACTACTGAGGGCCTGGGGACAAGCAGAGAGGCATCCCGTCCAATGTTTTACAGTCTTTAATACTACTGAGGGCCTGGGGACAAGCAGAGAGGCATCCCGTCCAATGTTTTACTGTCTTTAATACTACTGAGGGCCTGGGGACAAGCAGAGAGGCATCCCGTCCAATGTTTTACAGTCTTTAATACTACTGAGGGCCTGGGGACAAGCAGAGAGGCATCCCGTCCATTGTTTTACAGTCTTTAATACTACTGAGGGCCTGGGGACAAGCAGAGAGGCATCCCGTCCAATGTTTTACAGTCTTTAATACTACTGAGGGCCTGGGGACAAGCAGAGAGGCATCCCGTCCAATGTTTTACAGTCTTTAATACTACTGAGGGCCTGGGGACAAGCAGAGAGGCATCCCGTCCAATGTTTTACAGTCTTTAATACTACTGAGGGCCTGGGGACAAGCAGAGAGGCATCCCGTCCATTGTTTTACAGTCTTTAATACTACTGAGGGCCTGGGGACAAGCAGAGAGGCATCCCGTCCAATGTTTTACAGTCTTTAATACTACTGAGGGCCTGGGGACAAGCAGAGAGGCATCCCGTCCATTCTTTTACAGTCTTTAATACTACTGAGGGCCTGGGGACAAGCAGAGAGGCATCCCGTCCATTGTTTTACAGTCTTTAATACTACTGAGGGCCTGGGGACAAGCAGAGAGGCATCCCGTAGGACTTGACCCAACCTTCCAGTCTCAGGGCAAAAACTCTAACCACAAGGCCTTTGTTCTCAACAAACAGACTATGCTCAAGACAACTCTCTAAAACTCTCTCCCCGTCTCTCTCTTTGGGAGATCCTCATTGGGCAGAAGGCCGTCCTCTCCTCAAGACAACTCTCTAAAACTCTCCCCCCCGTCTCTCTCTGGGAGATCCTCATTGTGCAGAAGACCGTCCTCTCCTCAAGACAACTCTCTAAACTCTCCCCCCCGTCTCTCTCTTTGGGAGATCCTCATTGGGCAGAAGATCGTCCTCTCCTCGAGCTCCGTCCTCTCTTCTCCGTGACCTCGACACCGATAAGCGGTGGAGTGGTGGAAGGAGAGAGGACATTGGTTAGTAGAAGAAGGGAAGAGTGTCCTCTCCACCTTTCATTGAGGATAGTGATGTGTATCCTACCTAGCGGTGGAGTGGTGGAAGGAGAGAGGACATTGGTTAGTAGAAGAAGGGAAGAGTGTCCTCCACACCTTTCATTGAGGATAGTGACGTGTATCCTACCTCAGTCCTCAGTGGAAGAGATTTTATATCTGACACACCACACCCCTGTCGAACCAGCTGATGTTTTGTCGGAGGAGAAAAGCATGTTTAAAAACAATATGCTACCTCTATTCCTCATAGTCAAGTATACAACTTCTGTTCTCTTCCTCTCCTTCTCCCCTCTCTCTCTCTCTGTCTCTCTATCTCCTTTCTCTCTCTCTCCTCTCTCTCCTCTCTCTCTCTCCTCTCTCTCTCTCTCCTCTCTCTGTCTCTCTCTGTCTCTCTCTCTCTCTCTTCTCTCTCTCCACTATCTCTCTGATCAACTGTACTGTCTCTAGGATCAACTCTACTTTCTCCAAGATCAACTCTACTGTCTCTGTGATCAACTGTACTGTCTGAAGGATCAACTGTACTGTCTCTGTGATCAACTGTACTGTCTCTGTGATCAACTGTACTGTCTCTGTGATCAACTGTACTGTCTCTGTGATCAACTGTACTGTCTCTGTGATCAACTGTACTGTCTGAAGGATCAACTGTACTGTCTCTGTGATCAACTGTACTGTCTCTGTGATCAACTGTACTGTCTGAAGGATCAACTGTACTGTCTCTGTGATCAACTGTACTGTCTCTGTGATCAACTGTACTGTCTGAAGGATCAACTGTACTGTCTCTGTGATCAACTGTACTGTCTCTGTGATCAACTGTACTGTCTCTGTGATCAACTGTACTGTCTGAAGGATCAACTGTACTGTCTCTGTGATCAACTGTACTGTCTGAAGGATCAACTGTACTGTCTCTGTGATCAACTGTACTGTCTCTGTGATCAACTGTACTGTCTCTGTGATCAACTGTACTGTCTCTGTGATCAACTGTACTGTCTCTGTGATCAACTGTACTGTCTGACGGATCAACCCACCAGTTCCCCTGGAACAGCACTTCACCACGTAACTAAATCTCAGGGTCTCCTGTAGGTGCTGATTCCAAGGGAGATGAGATGATGGCATTGGAAGAAGAGTCGAGAGCTTTTTCAGAGATGGTAGAAGTGTGAGTTTGGTGCAGCTTGTATTTTAGATATGAGTCCTCAGAGCCTACAGCCAATCAGTGGGCTCCATTGGCCTTAGCATCCACAGCCGATCTGATCTGTACTTTACTATCTCCTCTCCTCTCCTCTCCTCTCCTCTCCTCTCCTCTCCTCTCCTCTCCTCTCCTCTCCTCTCCTCTCTTCTCCTCTCCTCTCCTCTCCTCTCCTCTCCTCTCCCCTCCCCTCCCCTCCCCTCCCCTCCCCTCCTCTCCTCTCCTCTCCTCTCCTCTCCTCTCCTCTCCTCTCCTCTCCTCTCTTCTCCTCTCTTCTCCTCTCCTATATGAGATATAATGACCCACTATCACCAGTGTTTCAGACTAAGCGGTAGAGTGTAGTTCTCCACCGTCCCTCCATTCTGTGACTGCATGCCTAGTTAATTATTGATGGTGTATATTGCTGAATTTGGGCTTTGTGTTTTCCCCAGTGTGTGTTAGAATAGGAAAGCTGTTTCCATGTCCCAAACGACACCCTATTCCCTATATAGTGCACTACTTTAGACCGGGACCCATAGGGCCACTATACAGGGAATAGGGCCCTGGTCAAAAGGGGTGCACTAAATAGGGAATAGGGTGGTATTTGGGACGCACATCTAGCTCTGTGGTTCGGGGGAAGAGGGATATTTGTCCATCTCGGGAACACACCTCTATTCCTCATCCTGTCCATGGGGTCATGGGGTCATCTCAGAGGAAATGACCTCACAGTCAGCAGTATCAGGAGTTTTTTAACCTCCTCTTCTTTGTATGTGTTTGAATACAGCCCAAATGGCACCCTATTCCCTATATAGTGCACTACTTTTGACCAGGGCCCTATAGAACCCTATTCCCTATAAAGTGGACTACTTTAGACCAGGGCCCTATAGAACCCTATTCCCTATATAACCCTATTCCATATATAGTGTACTGCTTTAGACCAGAACCCTATAGAACCCTATTCCCTATATAACCCTATTCCCTATATAGTGCACTACTTTAGACCAGGGCCCTATAGAACCCTATTCCCTATATAACCCTATACCCTATATAGTGTACTACTTTAGACCAGGGCCCTATAGAACCCTATTCCCTATATAACACTATTCCATATATAGTGTACTACTTTAGACCAGAGCCCTATAGAACCCTATTCCCTATATAGTGCACTACTTTTGACCAGGGCCCTATAGAACCCTATTCCCTATAAAGTGGACTACTTTAGACCAGTGCCCTATAGAACCCTATTCCCTATATAACCCTATTCCATATATAGTGTACTGCTTTAGACCAGAACCCTATAGAACCCTATTCCCTATATAACCCTATTCCCTATATATAGTGCACTACTTTAGACCAGAGCCCTATAGAACCCTATTCCCTGTATAGTACACTACTTTAGACCAGAGCCCTATAGAACCCTATTCCCTATATAGTACACTACTTAAAACCAGAGCCCTATAGAACCCTATTCCCTATATAGTACACTACTTTAGACCAGAGCCCTATAGAACCCTATTCCCTATATAGTACACTACTTAAAACCAGAGCCCTATAGAACCCTATTCCCTATTTAGTGGTACTACTTTAGACCAGAGCCCTATAGAACCCTATTCCCTATATAGTGGTACTACTTTAGACCAGAGCCCTATAGAACCCTATTACCTATATAGTGCACTACTTTAGACCAGAGCCCATAGGAACCTACATAGGGAATAGGGTGTCAATTGGGAGGCCGATGTTGTAATCTTTCCCTGTCTTC
Source organism: Salvelinus alpinus (assembly GCF_045679555.1). NCBI lineage: Eukaryota > Metazoa > Chordata > Actinopteri > Salmoniformes > Salmonidae > Salvelinus > Salvelinus alpinus. The sequence goes on along the minus strand of NC_092095.1, from coordinate 79,833,615 downwards.
TTTGCTGGTGTTGAACGCCTGTCATTGGGCTATGCCACAGAATACACGTTTACCTGGACACCACATTAGCAATGGTTCCTACGCTACTGTGGTGCAACAGCTCCCTCTAGTGGTTGGATGCTATCATTGCATTTCTATGTAAAACGACCTGGTATCATCAGGAGCAGTTTAATATGATATGACCTGGTATCATCAGGAGCAGTTTAATATGATATGACCTGGTATCATCAGGAGCAGTTTAATATGATATGACCTGGTATCACCAGGAGCAGTTTAATATGATACGACCTGGTATCATCAGGAGCAGTTTAATATGATACGACCTGGTATCATCAGGAGCAGTTTAATATGATATGACCTGGTATCACCAGGAGCAGTTTAATATGATATGACCTGGTATCACCAGGAGCAGTTTAATATGATATGACCTGGTATCATCAGGAGCAGTTTAATATGATATGACCTGGTATCATCAGGAGCAGTTTAATATGATATGACCTGGTATCATCAGGAGCAGTTTAATATGATACGACCTGGTATCACCAGGAGCAGTTTAATATGATATGACCTGGTATCACCAGGAGCAGTTTAATATGATATGACCTGGTATCACCAGGAGCAGTTTAATATGATATGACCTGGTATCATCAGGAGCAGTTTAATATGATATGACCTGTAACAGACACATCTGTGGTTGGAGGTCCCAGTGCTGAAACTGGTAACAGACACATCTGTGGTTGGAGGTCCCGGTGCTGAAACTGGTAACAGACACATCTGTGGTTAAAGGTCCCAGTGCTGAAACTGGTAACAGACACATCTGTGGTTGGAGGTCCTAGTGCTGAAACTGGTAACAGACACATCTGTGGTTAAAGGTCCCAGTGCTGAAACTGGTAACAGACACATCTGTGGTTGGAGGTCCCAGTGCTGAAACTGGTAACAGACACATCTGTGGTTGGAGGTCCCAGTGCTGAAACTGGTAACAGACACATCTGTGGTTGGAGGTCCCAGTGCTGAAACTGGTAACAGACACATCTGTGGTTGGAGGTCCTAGTGCTGAAACTGGTAACAGACACATCTGTGGTTGGAGGTCCTAGTGCTGAAACTGGTAACAGACACATCTGTGGTTGGAGGTCCCAGTGCTGAAACTGGTAACAGACACATCTGTGGTTGGAGGTCCTAGTGCTGAAACTGGTAACAGACACATCTGTGGTTGGAGGTCCCAGTGCTGAAACTGGTAACAGACACATCTGTGGTTGGAGGTCCCAGTGCTGAAACTGGTAACAGACACATCTGTGGTTAAAGGTCCCAGTGCTGAAACTGGTCACAGACACATCTCTTTTGTTTTGCTGACGTTGAGGGAGAGGTTGTTCACCTGGCACCACGCTGTCAGAGTGTCTACCTCCTCTCTGTAGACTGTCTCATCATTGATGGTAATCAGGTCTACTGCTGTCAGAGTGTCTACCTCCTCTCTGTAGACTGTCTCATCATTGTTGGTAATCAGGTCTACTACTGTCAGAGGGTCTACCTCCTCTCTGTAGACTGTCTCATCATTGTTGGTAATCAGGTCTACTGCTGTCAGAGTGTCTACCTCCTCTCTGTAGACTGTCTCATCATTGTTGGTAATCAGGTCTACTGCTGTCAGAGTATCTACCTCCTCTCTGTAGACTGTCTCATCATTGATGGTAATCAGGTCTACTGCTGTCAGAGTGTCTACCTCCTCTCTGTAGACTGTCTCATCATTGATGGTAATCAGGTCTACTGCTGTCAGAGTATCTACCTCCTCTCTGTAGACTGTCTCATCATTGTTGGTAATCAGGTCTACTACTGTCAGAGGGTCTACCTCCTCTCTGTAGACTGTCTCATCATTGTTGGTAATCAGGTCTACTACTGTCGTGTCGTCAGCTAACTTGATGATGGTGTGTGAACTGTGTGAGGCCAGTCAGTCGTGGGTTTACAGGGCGTACAGAAGGGGACTGAGGACATACCCTTGTGGGGCCCCCGTGCTGAGAATACAACAGCTAGCTGGTCTGCATGTGCTCTGAGGGCGTGGCTAGGGATACTGTCTGGGCCGGCAAGCCTTGCGAAGGTTAACACGCTTAAATGACTTACATACATCCTCTATGGAGACCGTCAGCGTGTAGCCCTCGTTGTCCTCAGGGGCTCTTCTCGGCAGCTCAGAGTTGTCGCCCTCGTTGTCCTCAAGGGGCTCTCCTCGGCAGCTCAGAGTGTTAGCCCTCGTTGTCCTCGGGGGGCTCTCCTCGGCAGCTCAGAGTGTTAGCCCTCATTGTCCTCGGGGGGCTCTCCTCGGCAGCTCAGAGTCGTAGCCCTCGTTGTCCTCGGGGGGCTCTCCTCAGCAGCTCAGAGTCGTAGCCCTCGTTGTCCTCAGGGGGCTCTCCTCGGCAGCTCAGTCATAGCCCTCGTTGTCCTCGAGGGGCTCTCCTCGGCAGCTCAGAGTCGTAGCCCTCGTTGTCCTCAGGTGCTCTCCTCGGCAGCTCAGAGTCATAGCCCTCGTTGTCCTCGGGGGGCTCTCCTCGGCAGCTGAGAGTCATATCCCTCGTTGTCCTCGAGGGGCTCTCCTCGGCAGCTCAGAGTCGTAGCCCTCGTTGTCCTCAGGTGCTCTCCTCGGCAGCTCAGATTTGTTATGCTCGAAGCAGGAGAAAAATGTGTTTTACTCATCCGGTAGGATAGTGTCGGTGTCCTCAACCGCCCTGTGCAACTGGGTACTGGACTTCCTGACGGGCTGCCCCCAGGTGGTGAGGGTAGGTAACAACATCTCCACCCCGCTGATCCTCAACACTGGGGCCCCACAAGGGTGTGTTCTGAGCCCTCTCCTGTACTCCCTGTTCACCCACGACTGCGTGGTAATGCACGCCTCCAACTCAATCATCAAGTTTGCGGACGACACTACAGTGGTAGGCTTGATTACCAACAACGATGAGATGGCCTACAAGGAGGAGGTGAGGGTCCTCGGAGTGTGGTGTCAGGAAAATAACCTCACACTCAACGTCAACAAAACAAAGGAGATGATTGTGGACTTCAGGAAACAGCAGAGGGAGCACCCCCCTATCCACATCGACGGGACAGTAGTGGAGAGGGTAGTAAGTTTTAAGTTCCTCGGCGTACACATCACGGACAAACTGAATTGGTCCACCCACACAGACAGCATTGTGAAGAAGGCGCAGCAGCGCCTCTTCAACCTCAGGAGGCTAAAGACATTCGGCTTGTCACCAAAAGCACTCACAAACTTCTACAGATGCACAATCGAGAGCATCCTGTCGGGCTTACGGTTAACTCCGCCCACAACCGTAAGGGTCTCCAGAGGGTAGTGAGGTCTGCACAACGCATCACTGGGGGCAAACTACCTGCCCTCCAGAACACCTACACCACCCGATGTCACAGGAAGGCCATAAAGATCATCAAGGACAACAACCACCTGAGCCACTGCCTGTTCACCCCCCTATCATCCAGAAGGCAAGGTCAGTACAGGTGCATCAAAGCAGGGACCGAGAGACTGAAAAACAGCTTCTATCTCAAGGTCATCAGACTGCTAAACAGCAATTACTAACTTAGAGAGATTGCTGCCAACATACTGACTCAACTCCAGCTCACTTTAATAATGGAAATTAATGTGAATTGATCAAAAATGTATCACTAGCCACTTTAAATAATGCCACTTAATATAATGTATATGTATATACTGTACTCTATATCATCTACTGCATCTTGCCTTCTTTATGTAATACATGTATCACTAGCCACTTTAAACTATGCAATTTTATGTTTACATACCCTACAGTACTCATCTCATATGTATATACCGTACTCTATACCATCTACTGCATCTTGCCTATGCCGTTCTGTACCACCACTCATTCATATATCTTTATGTACATATTCTTTATCCCTTTACACTTGTGTGTATAAGGTAGTAGTTGTGGAATTGTTAGGTTAGATTACTCGTTGGATATTACTGCATTGTCGGAACTAGAAGCACAAGCATTTCGCAACACTCGCATTAACATCTGCTAACCGTGTGTATGTGACAAATAACATTTGATTTGATTTGATTTGACTGGCCTTCTTTTTGTAATGATAGTATGGAGCCCCTGCCACATACGACTGGTCATTGCTCCTCAGCTTTGTCCCTATACTTGTGTCTTATGATCTTGATCGATCTGCGAAGGTCGTAGGTCGTATCTGCACGGTTTAACCAAACTGTCCCTGGTTACCCTAGAGAAGTTAACCATACTGTCCCTGGTTACCCTAGAGAAGTTAACCATACTGTCCCTGGTTACCCTAGAGAAGTTAACCATACTGTCCCTGGTTACCCTAGATAAGTTAACCAAACTGTCCCTGGTTACCCTAGAGAAGTTAACCATACTGTCCCTGGTTACCCTAGAGAAGTTAACCATACTGTCCCTGGTTACCCTAGAGAAGTTAACCAAACTGTCCCTGGTTACCCTAGAGAAGTTAACCATACTGTCCCTGGTTACCCTAGAGAAGTTAACCATACTGTCCCTGGTTACCCTAGAGAAGTTAACCATACTGTCCCTGGTTACCCTAGAGAAGTTAACCAAACTGTCCCTGGTTACCCTAGAGAAGTTAACCAAACTGTCCCTGGTTACCCTAGAGAAGTTAACCATACTGTCCCTGGTTACCCTAGAGAAGTTAACCTTTTGTCAATAGGGGGAGCTGTTAGCACTATTTTTTTTTTACATTTCCAAATTAAACTGCCTCGTACTCAATTCTTGCTCGTACAATATGCATATTATTATTACTATTGGATAGAAAACAATCTCTAGTTTCTAAAACCGTTTGAATTATGTCTGTGGGTGAACCAAAACTCTTTCTACAGCGAAAATCATGACAGGACATGCGAAGGTCTGAAAACTAGGCTCTGTTCTGAGATCAGTTTAAAACTCTGTATGTGCCCTATGGGTCGAAATGAACTGCACCCGCCTTCCCCTGGATGTTAGTAACCAATGAGAAGTGGAATGGAGTCTCTACGTATTTCTCAGAGTTTATAAAAGGCCATGGAGTGACATGTCCGTTCTTTTGGACGCTCCTCAAAAGCAAGAGAGGACATCAGAATGGCATGCTCAAAAGCTCTCGTTATCGGGCTAAGATATATCCGTCTGTGATTTAATTCGATATAGGTGTTAGAAACATCATAACGAAGTTATTTGAAACCGATTTATATCAGTTTATGCGAGTATATTGCTATTTTCGGAATTTTCGTAGTATTGCGCTTTGAGGATTTGGACATGTGTGTGCCACGTAGCTATTGTTAGCTGCTAGTTCCGAAGTTGAAGAGGACGTTTTACAACAAAGCAACGATTATTTTGGACAAAGGACACCTTGCCCAAGATACTGATGGAAGCTCGTCCAAAAGTAAGAGCTATTTATGATTTTATTCCGTATTTATGTGGAAAAATGTAAACGCATTTGTCGGCCATTGTTGCGGCACTAGTCTGGCTGTAACGCACACTGTATGTCTAGTAACGTTAATTTTAAAAATCTAACTCAGCGGTTGCATTAATAACTAATGCATCTTTCATTAGCTGTCCAACCTGTATTTTTTTAGTCAATCTAATCGATAAATAATCGTAAACTTAGGTGCCTTTCCAAGATGGCGCCGGCCAGAATGCATGCCTTGTTTTGACTGATTACATTGCATAACCACGATTTGTGATGCTAAATATGCAAATTTTCGAACAAACTCTATATGCATTGTGTAATATGATGTTACAGGACTGTCATCTGAAGAATTCTGAGAAGGTTAGTGAAAAAATTAATATATTTTGGTGGTGATAACGTTATCGCTCTTTTTGCCTTGAATCAATGCTGGGGTGATGTTAGCGCATGTGGTATGCTAATATAACGATATATTGTGTTTTCGCTGTAAAACACTTAGAAAATCTGAAATATTGTCTGGATTCACAAGATCTGTGTCTTTCAATTGCTGTACGCTGTGTATTTTTAAGAAATGTTTTATGATGAGTAATTAGGTAATACACATTGCTCTCTGTAGTTATTCTAGTCACTTTGGTGAGTTTTGTGATAGTGGCTGCAATGGTAAACTATGATTTATACCTGAAAAATGCACATTTTTCTAACAAAACATATGCTATACCATAAATATGTTATCAGACTGTCATCTTATGAAGTTGTTTCTTGGTTAGTGGCTATATATATCTTTATTTGGTCGAATTAGTGATAGCTACTGATGGAGTAAAAAACTGGTGGAGTAAAAAAAGTGGTGTCTTTTGCTAACGTGGTTAGCTAATAGATTTACATATTGTGTCTTCCCTGTAAAACATTTTAAAAATCAGAAATGATGGCTGGATTCACAAGATCTGTATCTTTCATCTGGTGTCTTGGACTTGTGATTTAATGATATTTAGATGCTTGTATTTACTTGTGACGCTATGCTAGGCTATGCTAGTCAGCTTTTTTACTGATGGGGGTGCTCCCGGATCCGGGATGAGTACCAAGTAAAAGTTAACCAAACTGTCCCTGGTTACCCTAGAGAAGTTAACCAAACTCTCCCTGGTTACCCTAGAGAAGTTAACCATACTGTCCCTGGTTACCCTAGAGAAGTTAACCAAACTGTCCCTGGTTACCCTAGAGAAGTTAACCAAACTGTCCCTGGTTACCCTAGAGAAGTTAACCATACTGTCCCTGGTTACCCTAGAGAAGTTAACCAAACTGTCCCTGGTTACCCTAGAGAAGTTAACCAAACTGTCCCTGGTTACCCTAGAGAAGTTAACCATACTGTCCCTGGTTACCCTAGAGAAGTTAACCAAACTGTCCCTGGTTACCCTAGAGAAGTTAACCATACTGTCCCTGGTTACCCTAGAGAAGTTAACCATACTGTCTCCGGTTACCCTAGAGAAGTTAACCAAACTGTCCCTGGTTACCCTAGAGAAGTTAACCATACTGTCCCCGGTTACCCTAGAGAAGTTAACCAAACTGTCCCTGGTTACCCTAGAGAAGTTAACCATACTGTCCCTGGTTACCCTAGAGAAGTTAACCAAACTGTCCCTGGTTACCCTTGAGAAGTTAACCAAACTGTCCCTGGTTACCCTAGAGAAGTTAACCATACTGTCCCTGGTTACCCTAGAGAAGTTAACCAAACTGTCCCTGGTTACCCTAGAGAAGTTAACCAAACTGTCCCTGGTTACCCTAGAGAAGTTAACCATACTGTCCCTGGTTACCCTAGAGAAGTTAACCAAACTGTCCCTGGTTAACCTTGAGAAGTTAACCAAACTGTCCCTGGTTACCCTAGAGAAGTTAACCATACTGTCCCTGGTTACCCTAGAGAAGTTAACCAAACTGTCCCTGGTTACCCTAGAGAAGTTAACCAAACTGTCCCTGGTTACCCTAGAGAAGTTAACCAAACTGTCCCTGGTTACCCTAGAGAAGTTAACCAAACTGTCCCTGGTTACCCTAGAGAAGTTAACCAAACTGTCCCTGGTTACCCTAGAGAAGTTAACCATACTGTCCCTGGTTACCCTTGAGAAGTTTACCAAACTGTCCCTGGTTACCCTAGAGAAGTTAACCATACTGTCCCTGGTTACCCTAGAGAAGTTAACCATACTGTCCCTGGTTACCCTAGAGAAGTTAACCAAACTGTCCCTGGTTACCCTAGAGAAGTTAACCATACTGTCCCTGGTTACCCTAGAGAAGTTAACCAAACTGTCCCTGGTTACCCTAGAGAAGTTAACCATACTGTCCCTGGTTACCCTAGAGAAGTTAACCATACTGTCCCTGGTTACCCTTGAGAAGTTAACCAAACTGTCCCTGGTTACCCTAGAGAAGTTAACCAAACTGTCCCTGGTTACCCTAGAGAAGTTAACCAAACTGTCCCTGGTTACCCTAGAGAAGTTAACCAAACTGTCCCTGGTTACCCTAGAGAAGTTAACCAAACTGTCCCTGGTTACCCTAGAGAAGTTAACCAAACTGTCCCTGGTTACCCTAGAGAAGTTAACCAAACTGTCCCTGGTTACCCTAGAGAAGTTAACCATACTGTCCCTGGTTACCCTTGAGAAGTTTACCAAACTGTCCCTGGTTACCCTAGAGAAGTTAACCATACTGTCCCTGGTTACCCTAGAGAAGTTAACCATACTGTCCCTGGTTACCCTAGAGAAGTTAACCAAACTGTCCCTGGTTACCCTAGAGAAGTTAACCATACTGTCCCTGGTTACCCTAGAGAAGTTAACCAAACTGTCCCTGGTTACCCTAGAGAAGTTAACCATACTGTCCCTGGTTACCCTAGAGAAGTTAACCATACTGTCCCTGGTTAACATTGAGAAGTTAACCAAACTGTCCCTGGTTACCCTAGAGAAGTTAACCAAACTGTCCCTGGTTACCCTAGAGAAGTTAACCAAACTGTCCCTGGTTACCCTAGAGAAGTTAACCAAACTGTCCCTGGTTACCCTAGAGAAGTTAACCAAACTGTCCCTGGTTACCCTAGAGAAGTTAACCAAACTGTCCCTGGTTACCCTAGAGAAGTTAACCATACTGTCCCTGGTTACCCTTGAGAAGTTTACCAAACTGTCCCTGGTTACCCTAGAGAAGTTAACCATACTGTCCCTGGTTACCCTAGAGAAGTTAACCATACTGTCCCTGGTTACCCTAGAGAAGTTAACCAAACTGTCCCTGGTTACCCTAGAGAAGTTAACCATACTGTCCCTGGTTACCCTAGAGAAGTTAACCAAACTGTCCCTGGTTACCCTAGAGAAGTTAACCAAACTGTCCCTGGTTACCCTAGAGAAGTTAACCATACTGTCCCTGGTTACCCTTGAGAAGTTTACCAAACTGTCCCTGGTTACCCTAGAGAAGTTAACCATACTGTCCCTGGTTACCCTAGAGAAGTTAACCATACTGTCCCTGGTTACCCTAGAGAAGTTAACCAAACTGTCCCTGGTTACCCTAGAGAAGTTAACCATACTGTCCCTGGTTACCCTAGAGAAGTTAACCAAACTGTCCCTGGTTACCCTAGAGAAGTTAACCATACTGTCCCTGGTTACCCTAGAGAAGTTATCCATACTGTCCCTGGTTACCCTTGAGAAGTTAACCAAACTGTCCCTGGTTACCCTAGAGAAGTTAACCAAACTGTCCCTGGTTACCCTAGAGAAGTTAACCAAACTGTCCCTGGTTACCCTAGAGAAGTTAACCAAACTGTCCCTGGTTACCCTAGAGAAGTTAACCAAACTGTCCCTGGTTACCCTAGAGAAGTTAACCAAACTGTCCCTGGTTACCCTAGAGAAGTTAACCAAACTGTCCCTGGTTACCCTAGAGAAGTTAACCATACTGTCCCTGGTTACCCTTGAGAAGTTTACCAAACTGTCCCTGGTTACCCTAGAGAAGTTAACCATACTGTCCCTGGTTACCCTAGAGAAGTTAACCATACTGTCCCTGGTTACCCTAGAGAAGTTAACCAAACTGTCCCTGGTTACCCTAGAGAAGTTAACCATACTGTCCCTGGTTACCCTAGAGAAGTTAACCAAACTGTCCCTGGTTACCCTAGAGAAGTTAACCATACTTTCCCTGGTTACCCTAGAGAAGTTAACCATACTGTCCCTGGTTACCCTTGAGAAGTTAACCAAACTGTCCCTGGTTACCCTAGAGAAGTTAACCAAACTGTCCCTGGTTACCCTAGAGAAGTTAACCAAACTGTCCCTGGTTACCCTAGAGAAGTTAACCAAACTGTCCCTGGTTACCCTAGAGAAGTTAACCAAACTGTCCCTGGTTACCCTAGAGAAGTTAACCAAACTGTCCCTGGTTACCCTAGAGAAGTTAACCATACTGTCCCTGGTTACCCTTGAGAAGTTTACCAAACTGTCCCTGGTTACCCTAGAGAAGTTAACCATACTGTCCCTGGTTACCCTAGAGAAGTTAACCATACTGTCCCTGGTTACCCTAGAGAAGTTAACCAAACTGTCCCTGGTTACCCTAGAGAAGTTAACCATACTGTCCCTGGTTACCCTAGAGAAGTTAACCAAACTGTCCCTGGTTACCCTAGAGAAGTTAACCATACTGTCCCTGGTTACCCTAGAGAAGTTAACCATACTGTCCCTGGTTACCCTTGAGAAGTTAACCAAACTGTCCCTGGTTACCCTAGAGAAGTTAACCAAACTGTCCCTGGTTACCCTAGAGAAGTTAACCAAACTGTCCCTGGTTACCCTTGAGAAGTTAACCAAACTGTCCCTGGTTACCCTAGAGAAGTTAACCAAACTGTCCCTGGTTACCCTAGAGAAGTTAACCAAACTGTCCCTGGTTACCCTAGAGAAGTTAACCAAACTGTCCCTGGTTACCCTAGAGAAGTTAACCAAACTGTCCCTGGTTACCCTAGAGAAGTTAACCAAACTGTCCCTGGTTACCCTAGAGAAGTTAACCAAACTGTCCCTGGTTACCCTAGAGAAGTTAACCATACTGTCCCTGGTTACCCTTGAGAAGTTTACCAAACTGTCCCTGGTTACCCTAGAGAAGTTAACCATACTGTCCCTGGTTACCCTAGAGAAGTTAACCATACTGTCCCTGGTTACCCTAGAGAAGTTAACCAAACTGTCCCTGGTTACCCTAGAGAAGTTAACCATACTGTCCCTGGTTACCCTAGAGAAGTTAACCAAACTGTCCCTGGTTACCCTAGAGAAGTTAACCATACTGTCCCTGGTTACCCTAGAGAAGTTAACCATACTGTCCCTGGTTACCCTTGAGAAGTTAACCAAACTGTCCCTGGTTACCCTAGAGAAGTTAACCAAACTGTCCCTGGTTACCCTAGAGAAGTTAACCAGACTGTCCCTGGTTACCCTAGAGAAGTTAACCAAACTGTCCCTGGTTACCCTAGAGAAGTTAACCAAACTGTCGCTGGTTACCCTAGAGAAGTTAACCAAACTGTCCCTGGTTACCCTAGAGAAGTTAACCATACTGTCCCTGGTTACCCTTGAGAAGTTTACCAAACTGTCCCTGGTTACCCTAGAGAAGTTAACCATACTGTCCCTGGTTACCCTAGAGAAGTTAACCATACTGTCCCTGGTTACCCTAGAGAAGTTAACCAAACTGTCCCTGGTTACCCTAGAGAAGTTAACCATACTGTCCCTGGTTACCCTAGAGAAGTTAACCAAACTGTCCCTGGTTACCCTAGAGAAGTTAACCATACTGTCCCTGGTTACCCTAGAGAAGTTAACCATACTGTCCCTGGTTACCCTTGAGAAGTTAACCAAACTGTCCCTGGTTACCCTAGAGAAGTTAACCAAACTGTCCCTGGTTACCCTAGAGAAGTTAACCAAACTGTCCCTGGTTACCCTTGAGAAGTTAACCAAACTGTCCCTGGTTACCCTAGAGAAGTTAACCATACTGTCCCTGGTTACCCTAGAGAAGTTAACCAAACTGTCCCTGGTTACCCTAGAGAAGTTAACCATACTGTCCCTGGTTACCCTAGAGAAGTTAACCAAACTGTCCCTGGTTACCCTAGAGAAGTTAACCATACTGTCCCTGGTTACCCTAGAGAAGTTAACCATACTGTCCCTGGTTACCCTAGAGAAGTTAACCAAACTGTCCCTGGTTACCCTTGAGAAGTTAACCAAACTGTCCCTGGTTACCCTAGAGAAGTTAACCATACTGTCCCTGGTTACCCTAGAGAAGTTAACCAAACTGTCCCTGGTTACCCTAGAGAAGTTAACCAAACTGTCCCTGGTTACCCTAGAGAAGTTAACCATACTGTCCCTGGTTACCCTAGAGAAGTTAACCATACTGTCCCTGGTTACCCTAGAGAAGTTAACCAAACTGTCCCTGGTTACCCTAGAGAAGTTAACCAAACTGTCCCTGGTTACCCTAGAGAAGTTAACCAAACTGTCCCTGGTTACCCTAGAGAAGTTAACCAAACTGTCCCTGGTTACCCTAGAGAAGTTAACCAAACTGTCCCTGGTTACCCTAGAGAAGTTAACCATACTGTCCCTGGTTACCCTTGAGAAGTTTACCAAACTGTCCCTGGTTACCCTAGAGAAGTTAACCATACTGTCCCTGGTTACCCTAGAGAAGTTAACCATACTGTCCCTGGTTACCCTAGAGAAGTTAACCATACTGTCCCTGGTTACCCTAGAGAAGTTAACCAAACTGTCCCTGGTTACCCTTGAGAAGTTAACCATACTGTCCCTGGTTACCCTAGAGAAGTTAACCAAACTGTCCCTGGTTACCCTTGAGAAGTTAACCAAACTGTCCCTGGTTACCCTAGAGAAGTTAACCAAACTGTCCCTGGTTACCCTTGAGAAGTTAACCAAACTGTCCCTGGTTACCCTAGAGAAGTTAACCATACTGTCCCTGGTTACCCTAGAGAAGTTAACCAAACTGTCCCTGGTTACCCTTGAGAAGTTAACCATACTGTCCCTGGTTACCCTAGAGAAGTTAACCAAACTGTCCCTGGTTACCCTAGAGAAGTTAACCATACTGTCCCTGGTTACCCTAGAGAAGTTAACCAAACTGTCCCTGGTTACCCTAGAGAAGTTAACCATACTGTCCCTGGTTACCCTAGAGAAGTTAACCATACTGTCCCTGGTTACCCTTGAGAAGTTAACCAAACTGTCCCTGGTTACCCTAGAGAAGTTAACCATACTGTCCCTGGTTACCCTTGAGAAGTTAACCAAACTGTCCCTGGTTACCCTAGAGAAGTTAACCAAACTGTCCCTGGTTACCCTAGAGAAGTTAACCAAACTGTCCCTGGTTACCCTAGAGAAGTTAACCATACTGTCCCTGGTTACCCTAGAGAAGTTAACCAAACTGTCCCTGGTTACCCTAGAGAAGTTAACCATACTGTCCCTGGTTACCCTAGAGAAGTTAACCAAACTGTCCCTGGTTACCCTAGAGAAGTTAACCAAACTGTCCCTGGTTACCCTAGAGAAGTTTACCAAACTGTCCCTGGTTACCTTGCAGTGTTTAGAAGCAGCATCTCTTCTTCAGTTTCCAGACAAGATATAAATCCACGGTTTTCATTTCGGGGTTTTTAAAAAGTTTTTAAAAAGACACCATCGGTATCACATCATCTGTCACGTTCCTGACCTGTTTTCTGTTAGTTTTTGTATGTGTTAGCTGGTCAGGACGTGAGTTTGGGTGGGCAGTCTATGTTTTCTGTTTCTATGTTGGTTTGGGTACCTAATATGGTTCTCAATTAGAGGCAGGTGGTTGTCATCTCATCTGATTGAGAATCATATTAAGGTGGGTGGGGTCACAGTGTTTGTTTGTGGGTGGTTGTCTCCTGTGTCTGTGTCTATGTTGAACGTTTGTAGCCTGTGTGTGTGCACTACGTTTATAGCTTCACGGTCGTTTGTTGTTTTTGTATAGTTTGTAATAGTGTTTCGTTTCATGTTCATCTTCGTAGAAAAAATAAAAGAAGATGGCTTATTTTCCACATGCTGCGTTTTGGTCCGTCTCTCCTCCACACGATCGTGACATCATCTATGCATTTTTTTTTATTTTTATGAATCTGGTGACTGAGACGTTGTATTCATGAATGTTATCCTGTATTCATGAATGCTCTATGAGGTTTTAACAAATGTAATTTCCGTTTGAATTTGGCGCACTCCGATTTCACCGGATGTTGTCGAATTTGATCCCGCTAGCGGGATCTGTGCGCTAAGAGGTTTTAACCTCTTGTATCAAATACTTGTTCTCCCCACTGTATATATATGTATATATATATGCATATCCTAGCTTCTGGGCCTGAGTAACAGGCAGTTTACTTTGGGCACATCAGACAGGCGGAAATTCAGGAAACTAGACGGTGCGCTGAAAGGGTAAAGTCCCCCTCGACAATGAACACTGCCTGGAGGTTTTTTAAGTGTTTTATTTAACCTTTATTTAGGCAAGTCAGTTAAGAACAAATTCTTATTTACAATGACGGCCTACCAAAAGGCAAAAGGCCTCCTGTGGGGACGGGGGCTGGGATTCAAAATTTAAAAATAAATAAATAAATATCGGACAAAACCCACATCACGACAAGAGAGACAACACAACACTACATAAAGAAAGATCTAAGACAACAACATAGCAAGGTAGCAACAAAACATGACAACAACATGGTAGCAACACAACATGACAACACAGCATGGTAGCAACACAACATGACAACAACATGGTAGCAACACAACATGACAACAACATGGTAGCAACACAACATGACAACAACATGGTAGCAACACAACATGACAACAACATGGTAGCAACACAACATAAACAACATGGTAGCAACACAACATGACAACAGCATGGTAGCACCACAACATGACAACAACATGGTAGCAACACAACATGACAACCACATGGTAGCAACACAACATGACAACACAGCATGGTAGCAACACAACATGACAACAGCATGGTAGCAACACAACAACAACATGGTAGCAACACTACATGACAACAACATGGTAGCAACACAACATGACAACATGGTAGCAACACTACATGACAACAACATGGTAGCAACACAACATGACAACAACATGGTAGCAACACTACATGACAACAACATGGTAGCAACACAACATGACAACAGCATGATAGCAACACAACATGACAACAGCATGGTAGCAACAACATGGTAGCAACACAACATGACAACAGCATGGTAGCAACACAACATGACAACAGCATGGTAGCAACACAACATGACAACAGCATGGTAGCAACACAACATGACAACAGCATGGTAGCAACAACATGGTAGCAACACAACATGACAACAGCATGGTAGCAACACTACATGGCAACAGAACATGGTAGCAACACAACATGACAACAGCATGGTAGCAACAACATGGTA